>NC_049209.1:54266551-54316551 GCF_013347855.1 Anguilla anguilla
GAAATTGGCATATATTTATTGTCCCAATTGGGAAAAAAATAAACTTTTTAAAGATGACTTTAGGCCCCTTCCTGGCACACGTGTGGGAGGGAGTCTGTGACTAAGAGAAAGCTCCATAATGCGCAGGGAGATTAATCAGTAGAGTAGGTGAGGTGCATGCTGGGAAAGGCAGCAGTGAACGATGCTGAAAAACAGCGTGCTGACAGAGTGCCGACAGCTCTCGTTGGCTGTTAATGAAAAGAGATAAAAGCCAAGTGACAGCTGACCGCATGTCAGAGTCCACATCCTGTCCATTCCACAGATAAAGCTCCCCAAAGAGACGCCTACTCCTGCTGCTGCAACAGACACACTCCCTGCACATGCAGATTTCTCAGGTCACATCCCATTGGTCGATTGTGAAGTCTGAGAGGAGGCTGTAATGCTACACTTAAGCTATTGTTACAGAGATTGTTGTTCTGTTGTTCACTTTTTTTGCATGCTGTTGATGTTTGGTGCCCACTGTTGTTGTTTTTCAATTGCTTAAGAAAGGGAAATGTATCTGAAGTGGTATAAAGTAGTGGTGTTGGGGAGCCAGCAGGGGGCAATCTTCTATCAGGCAAAATATACCCCAGTGCAGTGAGGGGGACACTGTGCTGTTGGAGATGCTGTCTTTCAGATGAGACGTTAAACCGAGGTCCTGACTCAGTGTGGTCATTAAAGACCCCATGACACTTGTTACAAAGAGTAGGGGGTTCCCCAGTGTCCTGCCTAAATTCCCAACCTGGCTAATTGCTACCTAATTGTTCCCTGATTTAATTGTCTAAAAAATGTTCTCTCCCTCTCTACCTTAGCTAATTCTGGTGCAAAATGGCTGCTGTACATCACCCAGGTGGGGGCTACACAGTGGCGGTGGGTGAGGTGAGCTCCCACTCATCACCGTAAATCACTTTTAGCAATCAGAAAAGTGCTATACAAATGGAATGATTAATTTATTCATTCATAATCGTGTGTGAGTCTTGTGCGTGTGTGTGCTTGTGTTTTGTAGGCTGAGTTTTCCAGCTTGGTTTTCCTGTTACTGGATGTCACATTTCTGTGTGCTCTTGTTGATATGCTCTGATATGTAAGGTATCTTTCAGTGACAGGCTTTTAAGTCGCTCGGGATAAAAGCATCAGACAAATAAATACATAAAGTGAGGCTTGTCATGCCTCCGGGAGCCAAAACGGTGTTACTATGGAAACAACGTTCTCCTTCGGTGATCAGTTTTCTTCCCATCAAAGTACTTGAATAGGGAGACAAAGGCGAGTTGTCTTGGCAACACCGAACGGCAAACTCGTTAATCCTCGGGCGGCTAGATGTGCGGGGTGCGCATGCGCAAGCGGCGTGACGAGTTTTCTGGTTTCCTGCCTCTGTCCATTCGGCGATTCGGGTCTTACAGATGCTGTTAATGGCTGAATCCTGTTTGAAATGTTAACCTTTTCGGGGATTGAAACTGAGAAAAATACTTGAACATTAGGCTTGGACCGGGAGACAAGTGCGACAGAGACATCCCTGCCCAAGATCGTGGAAGAAGCTGGCAAGATGGTAAGTT
This sequence comes from Anguilla anguilla, assembly GCF_013347855.1. Classification (NCBI taxonomy): domain Eukaryota; kingdom Metazoa; phylum Chordata; class Actinopteri; order Anguilliformes; family Anguillidae; genus Anguilla; species Anguilla anguilla. The sequence goes on from NC_049209.1 coordinate 54,268,120, forward strand.
TCGGTTCAGTGCTGTAGCCTAACGTCAGCTAGTCTACATTACTTAGCAAGGTTTAACATTATCAGGTTATTTCTCCGTGTAGAATGGGAAGAGCCCCAGCGAAGGCAACTGACGGCAACGAGCTTTGCGTTTATGCTGGTTATCAGGCATTTGCCGTACTAGTTACACAGCAGCACGACACTATCCCGATTTGCCTATCTTAGTTTTAGCTTAGCTCCCTTGCCGGTTCCCTATCATACGAGCTACCTGTACCTAAAATGGCAACTACTCGGGAACAGGTAGGCTATCTCAACGCCACGCTGTGTACAGTCACGCCCAGCTAGATTCCAAAGCGAAGCGCAGATCAGTTAGTCGATTGCCGGCATCCAGAGTCGTAGCCATGCGTCAAGTTTTGGCTGATCAGCTGGTGTGAGCTGTCATCATATTAAGCGAATACCACGTAGTGACAACGTCAGATCAGGTTGTGGGGCCACGGTCATAACAGTAGCCTGTCCTGTCAAGTTAACTTGCCAGTTCATTATTTTGGTAATGTTTATTTATAGCGCCCTAGCCAGCTTAATATTGTTTGCTATATAGCAGGCTATCTGTTGACTTTGTAAAATGGGACCGGTTGCGACTTAGGTTTAGATAGATACGGGTCGTCAGTTATTCCAAGCGAAGCAACGAGTTGTCTGGTTAGTTGGGATAACCGTAACTTTTTACTGTGAAATTAATGTCCTCTTATATGTCTTTACCAACATTAAGGTCGTTGTTTCTCAGTTTCTAAAATTAGCCTATATATATTCAAGTTCCTAATTGCTGGGATTCATGATGAGTTATTTGCATAATTAAACAAAGACATAATGAAAAGCTATTAATGTTAACTGGTCATGTGGCAACTAAGCAGTTGAACCTTTTTTTATTAGTTGAACCATTTCGGCGGAATTAATTTTACCATTGACCAGCTTCCGCGTTCACCTGCTTCACCGCAGGTACAGTGCAGTGCTATGACCAGGCTGGCTTGAGACTGAGCAGCGGTCCCAGTCTCCCTCCCACTGGTTCTCACGCTGTCAGTCCAAGTCGGTCTACTCATTCTTCATTCTCTCTCTCTTTCCCTCTCCGCGGGTCGGGGATGAACTCCCTTGTGTTCGGTTTGTCAGCCCGCATTACCGCGCCCGCCAGTTGCCAGTGTCATGTGGCCGTCGCCTCTCGTCAGGGTAACCGCACAGACACTAGCCGCAGTAAGTAGCCTGCCGGGCTGTCTGGTGGGAGCTAGTATCGCTGCAGTATCCTCGCTAATATAATGTACGATTGTTTAGAGCAGTTCTTGCTGCGGAATGTGTGATGCGTTCACGTGGAAATGCATCGAAGGAGTGTGAATATTTGTCCCCTGACGTGGTCACAACAGAAGTTCGTGTTGGTTTAGTTTGAGCGCCAGACGTAGAGAGAAAACCGGAATTACTCAACCGACCGCACGTTTTGCATGAGAGGCGTTGGCTAGGTGTTGGGTTTTTAGAATTTGCCTCGCAGGAACACTGGGCCCTCTCTCCGTCTCTCAAACTTCTCTGGAATAGCGCTCGAGAGAGTCGGGCCGTTGTTTTTTAACGACCAAACTGTATTCACAGCTTTGTGTGTGTGTGTTTGTGTGTGTTTATCATATTTGTTTAAACTCTTTGAACAGCTTCCGCCTTTTATGGAAGCACGTGTTGTGGAAGCGACAGGTAGGCGGTCAGCCAACCGGAGAGAACACGCCCCTGTACGTCAGTGGGGGAGAGAATATTCTGGAACTGGGGGGAATTAGAGCAGGTATTTTAAGAAGAGAGTAAAAAGTAAAACAGGAATTACCCGAATTTCAGGTTTTTACAGCCTGTGCTCATTTGAAACTGCACAGTTGGCTAAAAGTACACATGGACATATGCACATACATGCACCTGTATGTATGTATGTTTTGCCATGATACACTGGATGATATATTTATATAAATGAACCAGTTTGATTACATAAAATGTGTTTCATGGATTTTTCTTGCCCTGGTTCGTATCTGCCAAGGTCCACCACTCAAAACAGAAAGAAAGGATCACACAGAGCAGTTCCATCATAAATTTTCAGTTGCCAGTTAACTGTATGTATCAGTGGCAGTGTACAAATAAAAAACATTCATGCAATCTACTGTAATAGAAAGGTGATTCATTTGAGCCAACAGGCTAACACAGGCTATGTAGCCTACAAACAGCATTTTACACTTTTTGCCAGATCAGTCCCTCACATGATAGAGACATATTCATGTAACCTTTCAAGGTGAGATCACAAATATGGGATTAGAATGTTCTTAACTTTACATTCTAATGCTGATGTAACAATCACTACTGGTAATTGAAAGGAATGGAGTTCTAGAACACTGACATGGAATGTTGGGGGGAAAAACATTTTTAAAAAAAGAAAAAACCCTACTCTTCAAAGGGTTAATTCTGCTTATAAACACCCTGCTTTCCCGAGGGCAGGGGTTCATATGTGCCCACCCCCCCCCCCCCCCCGGAAACCACTGGCCTGAATAATTGTGTGCTGCATGACCGTGCTTACCTGGGAGTCAAGTAAATATTATCAGACCTAAAACCAGAAGTAAAAAAGTATGATTTTTTAAAAAAAAGCATGGTATGTAATTTGCTAATTCTAGGTTTCCGATGTAATTTCATTCCTGTTCAGTATTTTCTCTTCTGCCTATTTTCTTCTCTGTTCATAATTGTCAGTTGATAACTATACACTTAAAGTGGCTCAATACAGCAGGGATGTCATGCATCCATTGGAATGAGTATAAATGATTTTGGATGAAAACATTGGATTGACAGGGTATTAATTGAGGATAAAACCTGTCAAAATGTAGTCAATGAATCATTCAATTTGTGTGCAATTAAATGTAAATGACCTTCTGAAATAAGTGTATGAAAATTATTATTTAATAATTGAATTAATATTCCACTATTCCATTCTAAATTAAATATTTAACATATAATTCAGATTTAATTTATGGACTTTTAATTGTGCATTTATTTTATGATCTCGTTTAGTGATTCAGATTGTCACAGCCTTTGTTCTTGCAAGCTGAAGTTTTATTTTAATGGCAGCAAAGTGCCTAAGTGAGCTTCCTTTAAATGGGTACTTATCTGTATTGTGCAGTAGCAACTGCACGATTTGACAGTGTTGTGATGTTTGTTGTGATGTACTGTGAAGTGTTACCATGACTTAAAGATGAAGCTCAGACCCCTGCACATGGGTCTCTGTGCAACTGCGTCTCACCCCAGATTCCAGGCCAGAGTTTGATCCAGGATTCACTGAGAGGAGGCCAAATTGGCCCCCTGCTATTTTTTAGCAGGTCACTGTGAAATGTCAGGGAGTCAAAATAAAAACAGAAATACCCTGGAAGTAAATTTAAACTTAAATTTTTTTTTATTTTATTGTAAAAACAATATATTAATAAATATTTAAGTAGGCTAACTGGCTAATCTTTTATTTTAAAAACACTCCATGAACGATACCTTCATTGAATGTAGTTTTGTGTTTTTTACAATAAAAGTTGAATTAATGTATATATTTCAGTAAATTAATTTGTTCACTTTTGTACTGTCTTTTATTATTACTATTATTATTATTATTATTATTCACTCTTCAGGATGTAACTCCTACAGTTTTAAAGCTAAACATACCAAACTTGTTTGTCAAACTTCCACCCACCAGGGGGTTTGCTGTTTGTTAAGCAATACAATTTGTAAGTCTTAAATTCTAAAGCTTTTAAAAACTGACCCATTGAGTTAACATTGGTAGAATGCTTAGTTTACAGCAGAAAATACCAGTATGGCAGTTGACAAAACGATGTCCCTTTACCATGGTACCGGCCGTGTTATTATTATTATTTTTTTTGCTGCAACAAATTCACTACTATAGCTAATATGCTTTGGTAGCTAAGTAGTTTAGCCCGCTAGTAAGCTCACTAGCTAGCCCAACATTACCAAAATAACACTGACTAAACAGACTCATGGCTAATGGCTAGATGGTCAACTAGCTAGCTGGCGGACAAGGAATGCTAACTGTTATGCTTTTGTGAAGCTAGTTAGCTCACTTATTTGCGACATTCTGTTACGTTACTGCTTGCGATGACCCCTGACCTCTGGCTTTGCTCGCATGCGGCAGATGCGCTTCATGCTGCTGTTCAGCCGGCAGGGGAAGCTGCGGCTGCAGAAGTGGTACACGCCCACTGCGGAGCGGGACAAGAAGAAGATGGTGCGCGAGCTCATGCAGGTGGTGCTGGCCCGCAAGCCCAAGATGTGCAGCTTCCTGGAGTGGAGGGACCTGAAGATCGTCTACAAGAGGTACGTTACTCAGAACCCAGGTTCTGTAGGGCAGGAGCTCCCAGCCTCCTTCTGAAAGTGTGAATGGTCTGAACGAGCTATGAGCGTGTGAGAACATGTGTCTGTGTGTGTGAGAGCGTGTGTCTGTGAGAGCATGTGTGTGTGAGAGCGTGTGTCTGTGTGTGTGAGAGTGTGTCTGTGGGTGTGAGAGCGTGTGTCTGTGTGTGTGAGAGCATGTGTCTGTGTGTGTGAGAGCGTGTGTCTGTGTGTGTGAGAGTGTGTGTTTGTGTGTGTGAGAGTGTGTTTGTGTGTGTGAGAGCGTGTGTCTGTGTGTGTGAGTGTGTGTGTCTGTGAGAGCATGTGTGTGTGAGAGCATGTGTCTGTGTGTGTGAGAGCGTGTGTCTGTGAGAGCATGTGTCTGTGTGTGTGAGAGTGTGTCTGTGTGTGTGAGAGCATGTGTCTGTGTGTGTGAGAGCGTGTGTCTGTGTGTGTGAGAGTGTGTGTTTGTGTGTGTGAGAGCGTGTTTGTGTGTGTGAGAGCGTGTGTCTGTGTGTGTGAGTGTGTGTGTCTGTGAGAGCATGTGTGTGTGAGAGCGTGTGTCTGTGTGTGAGAGCGTGTGTCTGTCTGTGTGAGAGCGTGTGTCTGTGTGTGTGAGAGCGTGTGTCTGTGTGTGTGAGAGTGTGTGTCTGTGTGTGTGAGAGTGTGTGAGAGAGCGTGTGTCTGTGTGTGTGAGAGTGTGTGTCTGTGTGTGTGACTGTGTGTGTTTGTGTGTAACACACACTCCCCCTCTCTCTCTGCAGGTATGCCAGCCTGTATTTCTGCTGTGTGGTGGAGGAGCAGGATAACGAGCTCATCACCCTGGAGATCATCCACCGCTTTGTGGAGCTGCTGGATAAGTACTTCGGCAGCGTGAGTCACTCTCTCCCTCTCCCTCTCATCCCCCCCTTCATTCCCCTTCTCCGAAGCGCGCGTGAGTCAGTCCGCCTCTCCGCCTCTCCCCCTCTCTCCCCGGCCGCGGCACGCCCCCTTTCTCCCCCTCTCCTCCGCTCATCCCCCTCTCCTCCGCTCAATTAGGCCTGATTGGTAAGAGAACTGGAAGCATAAACAGAGCAGTAATATTAGAGCTGCTCCTTTCATCTTTCATCTCCCTCTCGCTCCCTCCTTCCCTTTCTTCCGTCTCATCTTTTCCCCCCTCTCCCCCTTTCATCATTTCCAATCCCCTCTCACCCCCCCGTCCCCGTCCCCGTCCCCTCAGGTGTGCGAGTTGGACATCATCTTTAACTTTGAGAAGGCCTACTTCATCCTGGACGAGTTTCTGATGGGCGGGGAGATCCAGGACACGTCCAAGAAGAGTGTCCTGAAGGCCATCGAGCAGGCGGACCTGCTGCAGGAGGTGTGTGTGTGTGTGTGTGTGTGTGAGAGAGAGAGGGTGTGTGTGTGTGTGTGTGTGTGTGTGAGAGAGAGAGAGAGGGTGTGTGTGTGTGTGTGTGTGTGTGTGTGTGTGTGGGGGTATGAGAAAATGTTTGAGCGTGTGTGTGAGAGAGAGAGAGGGTGTGTGCGTGTGCATGTGCATGAATCTTACTCCCTCTCTGTTAACCAGTAGATTCTTTATATTCATAAACGCAATAACTTGAGCTGTGGACAGTGAGGCCGGTCACACCAGCGGCCCAGCCTGGCAGGTCAGGTGGCTGAATCACAGCTCCAGTCCAGGTTTGACGCAGTGCTGGGTACTCCAGCCTGCAGGTGAGCGCTGACCCCAGACAGACTGAGTGGCCTGTTTGAATGGGAATATTAATGTGTTTTTCCACCATGTTGACGTGGCAAATATGTTGCTGTGCTTGGAATGTAAAGTGAGACAGTGGTACATCAGTGAAAACCTGAAGACTCACTCTCTCTCTCTCAACCCCCCCCCCTCTCTCTCTCTCTCTCTCTCTCTCTCTCTCACCCCCCCCCCTCTCTCTCTCACTCACTCCCCCCCCCCCTCAGGAGGACGAGTCTCCTAGAAGTGTGCTGGAGGAGATGGGGCTGGCGTAGTCTGCAGGGCGGGGACTACAGACCTTAAAAGGACAGGGTGGGAGGAGCCTTTGTGCTGCAAGAGGAGGAGTTTGACTTGTGGAAGAAACCAGGACAAAGGAGATGAATGGAACCATAAAAAAAAAGAAAATTGGAACTAAAAAAAAGTGGGTCTGAATTCTTAAATACTGGGGGTTGGGGTGGGGGGGGTGGTAAGAAAAATTTGCAACAAAAAAGGATATATTTTCTCTTTGCTATTAATGGGGTATGATGTGAATTCTGAGTGTATTTAAGCATGGCTGTGGCCTGTAACTTTTTTTTTTTTTCGGGGGGGGGGGGGGGGGCTTTGGAGGGTGAACAGAGCGATCTGCTGTGGTTGGCTTTTAGGAGGCGGAGCCTGATCTGGCACCCCTCGCAGGCATTACTGCCTAGCCCTCAGTTTCCCCGGTAACCGCTGGCCTGCCATGACCGTGCCTGAGACAAACCCGTGCTTGATTGGCGTTCTCATCCCCCCCCCCCCCCCCCCCCCCCCCGCTGCCGGTCAGTGCGGGGGAGGGAGGCGGGCGGGGGTCTTATCTGCCGCGGCTCAGACGTGGTGGGGGTGGGGCACCCTCTTCCTGGGGTTGCTCAGACCTGATAACCCCCGTCACCTCTTCCAGAAACACTCAAAATGACGCGCGCTTTAGATGGAGATCGTCAGAGTAATCCATTAACGGATCAGGTCCTGGGTCTGCCTGAGGACAGATAGCGAGTGACTCGCGACAGGCCCTGGCAGGTCCCCTCTGTGTTTAGGGGGCGGAGCCCAGAGGCTCACCTATGATTGGCCTTCTTGATTTTTTTTATTTTTTATGTTTGTTTTTTATTTTCACTGTTTCCAAAGAGATTACTTCAGTCTTTCTGCCTGTAAGACAGCAGTCAGGGAATGGAGAGACCGAATAACGGGAACAGAGAGGAGGAAGAGTAGGGCCTAAGGCCTCCGCTCGCTGGCGAATCACACCGAGGCACTCGAGTCTTACCGAGCGTGCGTTTCCCGCGGAGCACGGACTCACCGGGGGTGTGGGTTTACCCACAGGATACTAACCCTAACGGTGTGGGTTTACCCACAGGACTGTAGTCCTAACGGTGTGGGTTTACCCACAGGACACTAATCCTAACGGTGTGGGTTTACCCACAGGACTGTAGTCCTAACGGTGTGGGTTTACCCACAGGACTGTAGTCCTAACGGTGTGGGTTTACCCACAGGACACTAATCCTAACGGTGTGGGTTTACTCACAGGACTGTAGTCCTAACGGTGTGGGTTTACCCACAGGACTGTAGTCCTAACGGTGTGGGTTTACCCGCAGGACTGTAGTCCTAACGGTGTGGGTTTACCCGCAGGACACTAATCCTAACGGTGTGGGTTTACCCGCAGGACACTAATCCTAACGGTGTGGGTTTACCCACAGGACTGTAATCCTAACGGTGTGGGTTTACCCGCAGGACTGTAGTCCTAACGGTGTGGGTTTACCCGCAGGACTGTAGTCTTAACGGTGTGGGTTTACCCGCAGGACTGTAGTCCTAACGGTGTGGGTTTACCCGCAGGACTGTAGTCCTAACGGTGTGGGTTTACCCGCAGGACTGTAATCCTAACGGTGTGGGTTTACCCACAGGACTGTAATCCTAACGGTGTGGGTTTACCCACAGGACTGTAGTCCTAACGGTGTGGGTTTACCCACAGGACTGTAATCCTGGGTGCATGTCTAACATACTGTATCAAAGTCCCAACATAAAAAGGGAAGAATGTTCAGATTTTATTTTATAATAAACAATAAGTGCTTAAAAAAAGATGAAAGACTTGAATCAGTTTGTCCAAGAACTTCTGTGTTTGTGGAGGTGAATGCAGAGGTGTGTGTGTGTGTGTGTGTGTGTGCGTGTGTGCGTGTAAACAGCAGGACCAGCATATCCGTCATGGCGAATAAGTGATTTGTGTGTGTGAAGTGGCAAAATTTCATGCATGTATGCACGTGTGTGTGTGTGTGTTTACGCCTTTGGGATGAATTGAAACACTGACTGTGAGCCAGGCCTTATTGCCCAACATCAGTGCCCATCCTCACTAATGCTCTTGTGGCTGAATGGAAACGAATCCCTGCAGCCATGTTCCAAACTCTAGTGTAAAGCTTTCCCAGAAGAGTGGAGGCTTTATAGTGGCAAAGGGGGGAGCAACTCCATCTTAATGCCCACAGTTTTGGAATGAGATGTTCAACAGAGATGTCTTGTGTGTACTGTGTAGCGTGTGTGTTTGTGTGGTGTGTGTGTCTAGAGTGTGCATGTCTGTAGTGTGTGTGTGTGTGTGCGCATGCGTGTTTGAGAGAAAGCGAGAGGGAGAGAGAGAGAGAGGTGATATTAAGTGGGGATGAGTCAGTAATCCTTTCTGACAGCACTACAGTGAAACCAGACTGCACCAAAATCCATTCCATGGCTTTCTGCGCAGACAACAAAGGAAATTGGGTTTGAGAGAGAATGGGAGGGGAGGCGAACGAGAGAGAGAGGGGTCATGAAGTGTATGAAAGGGAAGGCATCAAATAAAAGAGAAAAGAGAGGACCCCCAACACTCTTCTCCAATTTTCTGACGTCTTTAACTAAAATACCCGTCCTCAATTACCCCCCTCCTCCTCCCCCGCATCTCCGGGAAAAAATGAGTCGAAGACACAAAAAAAACGCCGGCAATATTCTAATAAAGAACATGTCTGCACATTTTTGCCCTGTCTGTTTCTTTCCATTTGATTATTTTAGATCCCGAAGCGTAGCCGCAAAATAACCTATAATAGGCTAATGAATAAACACGTAATTGTGACTAATTAAGCACATACATGAACTAAACGCACATTTCAACGTCAAAATTATCACACACGTCTTGCTTTGCTATTTTACTGCTTGTCGACATATTTTGGAGGTTTACAGTTAAACTTTTTGTGCACACAATGGATTCGTGCACGATGACGCCATCGACGGCCCACGGCAGAGTTGCGTCCATCAAAGAAGAACAATTGACTTCTGCCCGTTGCTAGACAACTCGATATACACAGTCAGAGAATAAGGTAAGGTGTCTGGAATATAGATAGCTCGTTGGTGACAGTGACATCATGATACCACTTCATCTATATGCCAACAACATAATTTATGAATTTAGCTAGCTAGTAAATGTTTTACCATTGGCTCTATGTGCATTACTGCATTAGCATGTATGGAATCTATAACGTCAGCGTAAAAAACGATTTGGATGACGTCAAACGTTATCTCCAACAGTTTCAACCACCAGTGCGACTAATGAAGCCTTGAAACTTTCCTTTGGCAATACAAAAATAGATTCACCTTTAGAACTTTAAATTTCAGCCAATAATACACAGGTAGGAGTGTGACGTGTAAAATGCTACATGTTAGGCTCTTGAATTCTCCCATGTTCTGAAATTATTGTGCTTGTTTTTGTTTGCTTGCAGTCGGTGCTCATTTAAACAGAAACCCATAAGAAAACACATAACAAATTTGTGATAATGGTAAAATTCAACGAGCCTGCGTCAACCATGAGTGCAACTTAAAAATAAAAACGGTTTGAACTCACAGAAGACAGTAGCTGGGTCCAAAACCGCAGGCCTCCACGCGCCACGCACCGCACCCCTCCTCGCGCTGCAGGATGGCTCTGTACTCGTAGCATGGAAGAATCTTAACACAAAAACGGGGAGACATAAATGCTGTGGTTTGCATAGTGCAATACTCGTTTTGCTTTCACAAATACACCTATTAAATCTTAACAACTTGTGTCAGGACTTGTGCCTCCGACCTATAGCCCATTATCTAAATGTTCAATTGTTTAAATGAACCGATTTGAAACAGACGCGCGCACACTACAGATACTCACATCTGGGCCTCAAAGGCAAGGGCCTGTTACTCAAAGCAGGGGGGTATTTCACCAAGCTGTAGAAGAAAAGCCGGGCATACGAAAATAAACTTCGCTTGAATTCGCCAGGTTACATAGTCTGGATCAGTTCCGTTTCATGGACCTTGGTAGCGTCTCAAGAGTTGATGCTTGATGAAAGCCAGGTGTGCAGTGAAGTTACGTGCGCGTTCATGGACCACAGACCGAGTAAGTGAATATCGATTGAAACATTCGATCCAAGTAAAATGGCCAAAAGAACGTGCAGCATCGTTTACAGCCGTGAGCAGGAACTCATAATGCATTTTTATTAAGATTACGAGCCTATATTTACAAAAAATGCAATACGACAGTAGTTAAAAAAGCTAGAGACGCAGCCTAGGAATCGATTATCGAGCGAATAATTACTTAAGTTAGTCCTATTGCGCAATCAGTGCTATGCGCTATAGTGTGTGTTCAGTTTTTCGGTCCAATCCCAGCGAGACTAAAAGGACCGTAACACAAATCGAGCTGAAAAAATGGGCAGAGCCAGGCCATTTGACCTCTATGTTAATGAAGAGGCTAATCAGAGTTGCAGATCATCCATGGTGAAATGATGACCACACAGCCAGACAGCTGTGGCAAAACTAACGGTGCAAAGTGCAAAAATTATAGGCCTGCATATATAGGCTAGGGGTTAGTGTGTATGCTATTTGGTTATGCTGACTGTGCATGTTGAATGAGGTGTGCTTTGTTAGGGTTGGAGTGAAAGCCTACAGGATGGTAGATCTCCAGGAGCAGGGTTGGGCAGCCCTGCTCTAGCTGTTGAATGAGGTGTGCTTTGTTAGGGTTGGAGTGAAACCTTACAGGAAGGTCGATCTCCAGGAACAGGGTTTGGCAGCCCTGGTCTAAGTCTCTTCAGCTCAATCAAGATCTTCAAATCAGGTTGTCTGATGTTTCAGTCAGAAGAAAAGCAGTGGCCTAACTAACTGAACCACAGCAATGGGCTAAATTAACACGATTCTGCACAGATGGTCACTAAATTCACAAATGAAAAAGCAGTCAATGTTCAGGCCTCCTGTCTAAATAAACTTAGTTGGCAGACAGAAACATTGTATGATCCACGACTGTGCTGTGTGCAGAGTTGTCTGTTTAAATGGCTCATTCAAAATGGTTCCTTACAAATAATTCTATACAATTTTCATATCATGTTGAACATTGGTGTGGAATGTTGGACAGGATGCAAACCGGTTTCTCTTTCCATGTCACTTCATTATAAATTCAAAGGTAGTTCTGTTTCAGCTGCCTTGCTTTATCTGGTGGGTGCTGTGCGTGCTTGAGTGTGTGCATTTGTGTTTGTGGGAAATAGTGTCTTTCCAAGCATGTGTGAATTTATTAGCATATGATTTTGGGCAAGTGTATGACTGGATATGTAAGTGTGTGTGCGCTATGTGAATATGTATGTGTGTGTGTGTGTGTGTGTGAGTGCATGTGTTGTACGGTAAGTGTGTGGAGTACGGTGTGTGTGTGTTTTGGTGGAGGTACTGCAGTGTGTGTGTGTGTGTGTGCGGTGTGTGTGCGATGTGTGTGTTTTGGTGAAGGTGGAGGTACTGCAGTGTGTGTGTGTGGAGTACGGTGTGTGTGCGATTTGGTGAAGGTGGAGGTACTGCAGTGTGTGTGTGTGTGTGTGTGTGTGTGTGTGTGTGTTTTGGCGGAAGGTGGAGGTACTGCAGTGTGTGTGTGTGTGCGGTGTGTGTGTGTGTTTTGGCAGAAGGTGGAGGTACTGCAGTGTGCGTGTTGTGTGGTGTGTGTGTTTTGGCGGAAGGTGGAGGTACTGCAGTGTGTGTGTGTGCGGTGTGTGTGTTTTGGTGAAGGTGGAGGTACTGCAGTGTGTGTGTATGACTCACCCCTCAATCATGTGACTCATCAATCACTGCAGTTTCATTATCACCCCTCTCCCTCTCTCCCTCCCTCTCTCTCTTTCTCTCTCTTTTTCTCTTCCTCCTTACGGGCTGATTACATGGTTAAGCATTCCTCCTCCTCTCTAACCTTCCTGCTTTTCTCTTCCTTTTCTCCCCTTTTCTCTCTATGCTCTCTCTCTCTTTCTCTCTCCCCTGTGAGTCAACCATTCACCACCCTCTTTGTCTTCTTTTCTTCCTTCATTAAACTCCATCCTTCTTTCTCTCTCCCAAAGTATGAAGCACAGACAGCTCTGATTTATGTGTGTGCGTGTGTGTGTGTGTGTGCATGTGCGTGTGCATATGCGTGTGCATGTGTGTGCGTGCATGAGTGTGTAAGCCTGTGTGCATGTGCATGTATGTGTGTGTGTGCATGTGCGTGTGTGTGTGTGTGTGTGCATGTGCATGTATGTGTGTGTGTGTGTGTGTGTGTGTGTGTTTTTAAGGGCTTAATATCAGACATGATCACACATATTACTGCACACAGAATATTTTCTCAGATTTGTTATCAACCCAAAACCCACCTACCACCACCAGCTACTCAAAAAAACATACTGCACACCTCACACACACTCGCTGTCCAGCAACCATGCATTGTTAAAATACTAATAATAATAATTATAATAATAATAACAGCAGCTTTATTTATATAGCACCTTTCATACATTAAAATGCAGCTCAAAGTGCTTTCCAAGCATAATAACAAAACATAAAACATAGTAAGGATAGAATGACAAAATAACATATATAAAGTTAAAAACATTAAAAATAAAAGTGTATAATAAAAGCGGATATCTTTATTTTTTTTTTTTTAAGTACAACCGAAGAGGGAAAAAAGAAATAATAATACTAAATAAAATAAAATAAATCAGAATAAAAAAGAAAGCTAGATGAATGTAAGGTTAAGAAATTAGTCTTGGGCTGTTGCTTTAAACTGTGTGCAGTAGTCGCCTGACTGATAGCAGCATTGGTATTACATTCCAAGCCTTCAGATCAGAAAAACAGGACACGGCTTCACCTGATTTCTTATGTTTTATTCCTGGAATGTCAAGTAAGAAGCCAGCTGATGATCTAAGTGGTTTGGCTTGGAACCCATGCTGACAGCCAATCAGAAATGGTGCTAAACCGTTAAGAGCTTTGTGAACCAAGAGAAGCACTTTTAAAATCAATCCTGAAAGACACCCGGAGCCAGAACAGCAGTGATGTGTTCAGATTTCCTTGATTTTCTTAAGATTCTGGCAGCGGCGTTTTGTGCAAGTTGTAATCTATCAATCAGCTTCTTTGGCAGTCCCTGTCAAGAGTGCATTGCAATAAAAACAAATCCATGTGTCTGCTTCAGAGTATCAATAAAAATAAACCTATTTAACACCTCACTAGCTGAAAAAACTGAAGTTTTTTTTTGACCAGATTACTTTCCCCTCAAACTCCAGCGGTTGGGAGCACAAGCTTGAAACATTCGCATGAATATATTTTAAGTGGAGTACGGGAGTGCAGTGTTTGAGTGCTCCTACGCCTACCTCTCTCCAGGTGTGTTCGTGATCTGACATCATCAGGACCGCAGCCAATGGGGGCTTAGGATTTGGAGGGCCTCTGTGCACGTCTTCGGCCTCTTCTTCTTCAGCCAGAGATGACACACACAGCCAATCACGGGCTGCCAGCCTCAGTGTGCAAGAATGCGGGTTGCGTGCACTTACACGAACTTTACCTGTAATCCCACTGTTCTGGGGCTGTGGGGTTGTGCTCAAGACCAGGATGTGGTCTCCTGCGGAATTGTGGGATATATATTTTTTTAAACTACAGCAGCATACTTATGATTTATCTCTCCAAAAAGGCATTAAAAAAACTAGATCGTAATAAAATAGTTGCTTTTATTCATTTGTCTCTTTTAGCAAAACTAGTAATAGACATGCTGTTATTTACACCCAGGCCACGCGTGTTTATTCAGCAATGCACAACACACATCTGGAACAACAGGAACAAAGACGCGTCCTTTCACAAGACTCAAAACGTTTACTCGGGTACGCTAGTCATCATCAGTACACGGTTTTTTTTCTTACTTTTTTTTAATTTTTTTTTTTACTTTTTGCAATGATCACAGTTTATTCAAAGAAGCAACTTTTTAAGTTTTTTTTTTTAAGTTTTTTTTTTTTAGGAGATGCAAGTACACACAGACGTGCAGATTCTTTCGTTCTTAATCTCTTTTGGCTCACCTCTCCCTTCCTCCTCTCCTTCTCTTCCTCCTAATTCCTTTCCTTACTGTCCATCCTTTTTATTTCTCAAATTTCTCCAAAGAAAAAACATAAATGTTTGTAATGTTTCTACTCTGTCTCTCTGCCCAGTCCATGTTTGGTAGTACTGATGAGAGCAGGTTCCTCATCCCCACAATGGGTGGGTTTACTGTGTTCTGTCAATCAATCAATGAGCCAATGAAAACAGCTCTGTTTAGCACAGCAACCTGAGCAGGGGTTGGGCTCAATTCCATTTCAGTTCAGTCGGCTTCATTGACGGCCATTTTTCAGTTGACTTCCTGAGTCAACTGCATTGAAATACAGTCGACCCTGACCCTGAAAGATCCGATTGGCTGAAATGACTTGGATCATGTGACAACTGCACGCAAGCTCCACCCATTTTGGGGCCCCTGAAGCTTCACTCTGCCCTCTCTGTAGCGCAAGCTGCTAAATGGCCAGAGGGGGTATGGGGGTGTCCCAGAGGGGGTATGGGGGTGTGCCAGAGGGGGTATGGGGTGTCCCAGAGGGGGTATGGGGGTGTTATAGAGGGGGTACAGGGTGTCCCAGAGGAGGTATAGGGGTGTGCCAGAGGGGGTATGGGGCTGTCCCAGGGGAGGTATGGGGGTGTCCCAGAGGGGTTATGGGGTGTGCCAGAGGGGGTATGGGGGTGTCCCAGAGGGGTTATGAGGTGTGCCAGAGGGGGTATGGGGGTGTCCCAGAGGGGTTATGGGGTTGTGCCAGAGGGGGTATGGGGGTGTCCCAGAGGGGTTATGAGGTGTGCCAGAGGGGGTATGGGGGTGTCCCAGAGGGGGTATGGGGCTGTCCCAGAGGGGTTATGGGGTGTGCCAGAGGGGGTATGGGGGTATCCCAGAGGGGTTATGAGGTGTGCCAGAGGGGGTATGGGGGTGTCCCAGAGGGGTTATGGGATGTGCCAGAGGGGGTATGGGGGTGTCCCAGAGGGGTTATGGGATGTGCCAGAGGGGGTATGGGGGTATCCCAGAGGGGTTATGAGGTGTGCCAGAGGGGGTATGGGGGTGTCCCAGAGGGGTTATGGTGGTGTCCCAGAGGGGGTATGGGGTTGTCCCAGAGGGAGTATAGGGGTGTCCCAGAGGGGGTATGGTGTGTGCCAAGAGGGGGTATGGGGGTGTCCCCTCAGGTCTTGCATTTCACTCATTTTGTGGTTTTCCTCATTAGTGATTGTCATTGTGCTGTTTTGTATCTTGGTTTTTGCAAGCTGCAAGGTGTTTGATGGTAAAGAGGAAACAGAGAGGTCTGGCTTGTTTCTGTGTGTTTGATGGTAAAGAGGAAACAGAGAGGTTTGGTTTGTTTCTGTGTGTTTGATGGTAAAGAGGAAACAGAGAGGTTTGGCTTGTTTCTGTGCTGAAATGCAGTGGATTGTGCTGAATGTCGTGGGGGATTTGGGGTGTAGAGGCAACCGCACAGCTGAAAATTCACATCCTACCCCCCCCCCCCCCCCCTTCCCCAAACCAAGTGATCAAAACTATGGTGACTAGTCACATTATGCCTTGCTTTTCTCTCAAACTCCAGGCCAGCCAATCCCTAGGAAGTAGGACTGGGGTCCTGCCCAGCCATTGGTTGATTGGTTGTAAGGCAGTTAAACTGTGTTCACACAGTCCGTGTTCACGTCACTTGGTTTCGCAGAAACATTTTGAATGTATGAATGTCTTTTGCACCACTTTCAGAAAATACAATAAATACATTAAATTTAAAAAATAATCATTTTCTTTCTTTTTTTTCTTCTTTTTGTAATTATGACTACAGATACAAACTATCCCTGTACATAACTGAGCATTGTTTGTAACAATCACATGTGGAAGGTTAAAATAAAATCAATAAATAAATAATCTGAGGTCACGAAGGCGTTTCTAAACCGATCGGCTCACGGACAAAGGCTTCAGTCACAGCGTGATTGTGACCTCACTTGTTTTTGTTTTTTCCCTCCATTATGACGGGGGTGTTTTTCGGAGACGTTGCCATGGCAGCCTCCGCGTTATGAACGCTCACCGGGGCTAATTAACGTTAGCGCTGATTGAAAGCTCGTTTGCTTTCTTTTTTTTTCCACAGTGCACACACTGGTTCTGTGTAAAGGGGACAGATTTGCAAGTGTATCCCTATCAAATAACCAAAAAAAGGTGTAAACTTCTCTTGCATTTGGCCCTTTGTAAAAAATCAACAAAAAATACAATAAAATAAAAACACGAGTAATTTTATCTTTTCAACTCGAGGAGCATGCAAGAGTGGACTGACCTGAATGGCAGCAGAGAAAGTCTCTGACTGAAACAAATGAAGCAATAGACAACATGGCCGCCACAAGATAAACAGGAGGAGAAAAGAGAGGCTCGTTTCTCCGTTTCCCAGCACACAACAACACAGTGGAAACAGAAATAAATCGTAAAATGCAATCTTTCCACCGTTGCATCTTTGTCTCCATCTCTCTCTCTCTTCCCCTCCCTCTCCCTTTCTCTCTCTCTCTCTCCCTCCCTCTCCCTCTCTCCCTCTCTGTCTGTCTGTCTGTCTGTCCGTCCGTCTGTTCACCTCGCCCCTAGTAGTCCTCTCGTTTGTCCCTCACTAGTACATTCTGCGCTTCATGTAGACCTTCTCCATAAAGTTCTCCAGCTCCTCGTCGCTGTCCTGCTGTCCCGCCTGTCCGTAGAACTCGTCATCTCTGGGCGCCATGGCGGCGGCGGGAAGGTAGTAGACAGACTGACGCTGCAGCAGAGGGGGGCGGGGCTTGGGCAGGGGCGGGGCCTGGTAAGTCCGGGGGTGCGGAAGGATGTAATTGGAGATGTAGGGGCTCTGCGGGGGGGCCGGCCTCTTCCAGGGGGGGTACCACTGTTTGGGGGGCTTGAAGTCGTAGTCCATGGAGTTGCCCAGGAGGTCGTCCAGCGAGAGTGCCGGCTTGGCAAAGTAGCGGGATTTGGGGTGGGGCGAGGGGAAGTAGACGGGGTAGTAGGCGCGGTACGGCTTCTGGTAGAAGGGGTAGGAGGGGTAGGCCAGGAGCTGTTTGGGCGGCTTGCCCCAGTACTTCTGTTTGCTGCCTTTCATTTTCCCTTTGTCCTGGTACCACTTCCTGGAGGGGGAGGGGTACGAGCCCAGGTAGGGGGCTGGCTGCTTGCGCAGGGGGGGGCGAGGGGCGGGGTACGGGGATACGGGGAGGAAGGCCGGCGGGGGCATGAGGGGCCGGTAGCGGGGGATGACTTCGGGAGAGTCCTTCTTCTTCTTCTTCCTCCTCTTCTTCTTGCCCACGTCGCTGATGATGTCGACCACATCGTCGGCCGGCAGGTGCAGCTTGCTGGAGATCTCGATCAGCTTGTCGATGGTCTGAGGGTCCACGTCCTCTTCATCGTCGTCATCCTCCACCTCCTCGGAGCGCTTGTCCTCCACAGCGTTCCCGAGAATTGCCTTCCTGCGGGGGAACCCGCCAGCGCCCCCTTGCTTCTTCACCATGTACTGCAGCAGCATGTCGGAGGCCATGTCCGCCAACTTCGCCTCCTCCTCCCTGTTCCTCTGTGCCTCCGCCACCTGCCTCCTGATCTCCTCCTGCTCCGCTCGAGCCCGAGCCTCCTCTTCCTCCCGCGTCAGCATCTCCTCCTCGTCCTCCTCCTCCGGAGCGAAGACGCCGTCGTCGGAGGCGACGGGGTTGAGCGTGTTGTAGAGCGGCCCGTTCTTCCCTCCCCCCTCCTGCCACTTCAGCTTCTTGCCGGACCGCGCCAGCTCCTGGTTGTACAGCTTGTAGCCCTTGAGTGGCGGCAGGATCTCGTTGTCCTGGAGACCCAGGTCGATGTTGGGGAAGTAGCCCCGAGCCGCGCGCTGCAGCGCCCCCTGCTGC
Source organism: Anguilla anguilla (assembly GCF_013347855.1). Classification (NCBI taxonomy): domain Eukaryota; kingdom Metazoa; phylum Chordata; class Actinopteri; order Anguilliformes; family Anguillidae; genus Anguilla; species Anguilla anguilla. Next base: position 54,286,381 of record NC_049209.1, read on the forward strand.
CTCCCTCTCCCGCCCGCGGGGGAGCCGTAGCTCCACAGCTCCTCCAGCGCCTCCTGCAGGCTCGACTCCTCCTCCCGCTGCGCCTCCCCTTCGCTCGACGCCCCCTTCTCCTCCTCCTGTCCGCCCTCCTCTGACTCTGACCTCCTCTTCCTCCTGTCCTCCTCCTCCTCCTCCTCCCTCACTTCAGCAGCCTGCTGCTGCTGCTCATCCGCCCCGCCCCCCTGGGGTGGGCCCCGGGCCCCCAGCAGAGACGCCGCTGCCTCCGCAAGGGCGGGGGCGTGGCCTAGACCGTCCCTCTCTGCCTCCGCCCCCACCGGCCCCTCCACCACCTGGGCGACGCCCACAGGAGCTGCTGCATGGCGTGCGTCCTCGCCGTTCCCCTCGGCAACCACCGGGGCGGCAGCTGTGAGCTGATGGTCGATACTGTGCAGGATCAGCAGCAGGTAAAGACACCCTGAGATCATGACCATGCAGAGAGGGAGGCAGGGAGGGGGGCACCTGGGGGGGGGGGGGAGAGATCAAGGGAAAGAGAAGAGACAGACGGAGAAAGGAGAGGGAAAGAGGAAGCAAGGGAGAGAGGGAGAGAGGGAGAGAGTTCAAATTAATTTGAGAAGCCATGAGAGGGAGACACAGAGGGAAAGCAAGCAAGAGAAAGGAAGAGAGAGATTGAAGAAGAAAAGAATTAGAGAGAGGAACAGAACGAATGAAGGAGATGAATGCATAGATTTCTTAAAATTTTGAAAGATAAATCACTCAGCTGTATCACTAAACCAGCAATAATCTTTAAATCAACCATGTTTACCAATCCTCCCCCCACCGCCACCCCGAAAAGAGAATCGAATAAACAAATAATCACAGACAAGCCGTAGAATATTTTCTGTGCATAACCACTGAGGCGTTTAATAAGCATTTAACGGCTCGAGCAGAGACCAGCTGGTGATTTTTTATCCGCAGGGGTGAAAAGGAGGTTCACCCAGGCGGCAGGGAGCCTGTCTTCTGTTTTTATTTTATTTTTTATGGCTGACCACCACATTATGACAAAAAGTTCCCAAACAGAAAAGCTCAAAATCTGATTTGCAGTTAATGTTTAAGTAAGGGTTTATCATATTAATTATCACCTGACACCTAAAAACCGCATTGTCTGACTGAAGCGGTTTGACACACACGCAGTTATAAATCGATTTTAAAAAAATATATTACTGTGCTCCTCACCGGCCTTGTATGCAAATCCCTGGACAAACACCGTGCGGTGTGATGTGTTGCCTTAAGTGAAAGTTTTTCTAAAGCCAGCGTTCGATATTTTGCTGCAGATCCAGCCATAGATTGACAGAAAGGGAAAAACAATTTAAATTTCCTCAGCAGGAAAATATTGAACGCCGCTGCAGGTCCGGTTAATTGGCTTTTAGGCTCGCGCTGCTCAATTGCTGCTTGGCGTCACGCCTGCCCGCGCGCACTAGCGATTGCAGCGCTGGAACCGAGCGGGGAAGCGGCGCAGACGGCTTTAGAGGGAGTCGCCCATTGTAACTGGAGAATAAAGAACAAGCACTAAAATGTATATATTTTAATGAAAATCCTCTTTTATGTTTTGATGTTATATTGCGCCATCATTGTAGCGGCATTTAATCAATAAAACGGCCTGGAAAATCGCAAATGGGCTTAGACATTCAACGAGCAGAGGCAGGAAATTCTTTTTGAACGTTCTCAGCTTTATAACAACAGAGGTAGTAATCTGCGACACGATTCGGTCTCCATGGGGAGGAACTCAACAGAGGGAAAAATGAAAGCACTGATTCCATATGTTCAGTGGTCTGAGAGCTGTTAGTCTGGGTGAATTTAACACACTGCGCAGAGAGACTGTTAATCTGAGAGAACGCAGCAGCCCTGTGCATTGAGAAGCGGTGAGTTTAAATGCTTGTGATGCATTGTTGTCTCTCACCCACCTCAGCTGAAGGCACTTATGGTAAATTGCTCTGGATAAGAGCATCTGCTAAATGGCTACATCTTGTTCTGCGTGTGCGTGAGTGCACCGCTGTTCTTTTCAAGGCTGCCGGTCTGCGCGGATGAGGCACTGCGGTGTGTTCAGCCACTGCTTGGCTGACGGGAGTGTAGGCACCCACTGACACGGCCTGCCTGGCTCTGATTGGCCACCTGGGCCAAAGGCTTCAGACGCAGGAGCCTTTAAAGATCCGCAATCCGCCATCCACGAGCGTCTCAGGTGCTCATCACACTCTCAGTACCGCCAGTGCTGCAGCTGTGCGGATGCAGACGTGCGTCCGGCTGCGCACCAGGCGCCTGCGGCTGCGCTGGGTCAGTCTGCGGCTGCACTGGGTCAGTCTGCAGCTGCACTGGGTCAGTCTGCGGCTGCACTGGGTCGGTCTGCAGCTGTGCTGGGTCAGTCTGCAGCTGTGCTGGATCGCTCGGTAGCTGTGTTGGGTTTGCAGCTGCGCTGGGTCAGTCTGCGGCTGCGCTGGGTTGGTCTGCAGCTGCGCTGGGTCAGTCTGCGGCTGTGCTGGGTTGGTCTGCAGCTGCGTGTGAGGTGGCTGTGCTGGGCCCAATGTGAGTCAGTGGGGTTACTGGCAGCACAGTGTCCACCACACTGGACCGAAGGAGCGTGACCTCAGAGAAAGAAGAGCTCTTCACCTTTAACTTCTGACCCTTGAGGCCAGGGTTCACAATTCTGGGCTCGAGTGAATGTGTGCATTAGTGTCGTTTTAGCAGTGCAGTAGTAGTAATAATAATAATAATAATAATAACTATATAGAAATATTATTTTAACTTATCCTATTATTGTTATTATTTCCTGAGCAGGCACCAGTATACAGGGTGGGGTTCCAAACCCACATTATTACTTTTAGCATTTTATGCATTTATATACATGTGAATACCTACACAACGCGTAAGCTGAAGGGCCTTGTTGATTTGTGCAACAGTAGTACTGTTTCATCCATGGTGCGATCCTGAAGCCATCAGGTTATAAACCAGACTTCATGCCACACACGGAGTCACTGGCAGTTGGCTGTGCAATACCTTTCCCCCTGCCAATTCTCCAGAGTGTAAAAATGGAGCGCCTGTTTCCACGCGCAATATGAATTACTCAAGTTCGCTTCGTATCGCCAATAAGAGCTTATACTTCGCTGCTTTTTAGGAGCTCGCGCGCTTTCTGTGCCGCCTCAGCCCGTTAATACGCGTCATACGATACATTAAGCAGCCTAATCTCGACGGTAATCTGATCGTGGGAGTGGTGCCCACAGCGCAGAGAATCACGGGGAGCCTCTGTAAAAGCCTCTGTTGCCCAGTTATATCTGAGTACACCTGGTTTGCCTGCATAAACGTCGTGGAAGCAGCTAAGCGGGTGATGATTGGGGAGTGACGTAAAATCTTGATTATCTTAATCATAAATCATTATTCACCTTATCATCCTCATCAGCCGGAAGTTAATAACAGTAAAGGTAATTAGACTGAGACGCCGTGACCATACTTCTGTCACGACCCCGTATCGCACTGTTCACTCCATTTTCTCTCTCTTCACCTGGTCCTCCTTCTTTCCATCGTCTCATTCTGTTTGTTTTAGTTACATTCCTTCACACGGATCTTTGCAGACGATATCTTGAACGTGTCAATCCGTTTTTTTCCCTCCGGTCCTACGGTCATGTCCAAAATCCCAGTTAATTCCGTAGCCCAGTTTTAAAGACCAAGCAAATAAACAATCGAGTTTTTTAAAAATGATTTACTAAATGTGTAATTTCCAACTTTAAATACATAATGTTAGCCTACGCATTAATCATACCAAATACTAGCCTACTGTTTCCAATGCTGCTGCTGTTGCAGGATAATAGCCATTCTGGTGGTGGAATTTGCTTACCTGGAATCCTGGAGGGGAAAGCCGATTCTTTTCTTCGTTTTGTTCTCCTTCTTCTCAGTAACAAGTTACCACGAAAAGTTACGGAACTTCTTTCTTCTTGGATGTTCTGTTCCTACACAAACTGCTGGACGTTTTGTTTTTTTTTGTTTTTTATTTATATTCTTTTTGTTCTCGTACAAAAATGTGTTCGTATAGGTGTTCTATGAAACGTACAAATGCTCCAGCAGCACGGCGGTCGGAACGCGTTTTCAGCACCACGGCCAGCTTTTCTTTCGCATAAATACGGGCCGGTTTGTCCACGTGACCCTGCGTCAGGGCTCCTCATTGACGTCAGCCCCTCCATTGATAAGAATTTTCGTGTCTGGATCGAACTCCGAGCCTTCGCTACGCTGCATTGCTCTGGTGAATGAACGGAAACGGGGATGAATGAAGTAGTATTTTTTCACCTGAAGAGAGAAAGCTATGAGGATACGGGTAGAATGTGGGGATTTAAAAAAAAATTATCTTAAGTCAGTTCTACCCAGATTTTCTCTCTTTCCATTCGGAGTAATGATGAATAAAATTATAAGTAATAACAATAATATTTATTATAATAATAAAACAAAACTGCGATTATGACTGGGATTTTAATCCCCGGCAGATGTCACAGACGTCCATTTCAGCCTCCCCACCACTTCACGGCGTCGGTCATTATTGGGGTGCCTGTAATGGGCACGAGAGGGGCGCCGCTCTGCTGGAAGGGGCATGACGCAGGCAGTTCAGCCTCGCTGCTCAATTTCCGCTCAATTTCCTGAGCTCTTTCAATTTTCTGCTCTTTGTCTCGCGCTGTCTCTGACTGGCCCCATCTGTCTCTCCCCTGTCAGCTTCGCTTTCACTTTCTGACATTTTGTATAATACCCATTTTTGCTTGATATCGCGTGGAAGTTTTCTATTGATCAAACACCCGATCGCTCAGGCGCGCACGGTCGGAAGCGCGCGCGCGCACACACACAGCTGTATTAATACAAAGAGCTGGAAGCTGCTTAACTGGCTGAGCGGACATTTTTTTAGTATTCGTATGTGCAATATAAACTATTGTCACTGCACTGAATTGTGTTTGTTTCTTCCAAAGTTACCCATAACCCCTCCCATGATTCAGTCGAAACACGAGTCCCTGTTCTGAACACGTTTTTTTTTTTTTCATTTTAAAGAAAACATGTTGTACTGGGCTTCTGTTGGATCACTTCGCTAAATGGTTACCTAAATTAACCTGTGTCGGTCTAATTTGTCTGTGTGAAGCCAGTGCCATAGGAAACCGATATGTTATCAGTAGATAATTCTTCGGTCCATTACTCATTTCACCGACAATTATGGTGGCAGAAGCTCTCCCATGCATAATCTAGCAGTCCATAATTGCTTAATAACAAGATAATAATAGTTAAATGCAGAATTCATTTTTTCTTTTCAAAGTGAATGTTGATTTATTGAGTTCAGCGAGTTGTCGTAGAGAATATACATTAAAACTAAACACATCAGTAGGATGAATCAGGACTGATATTATGCTCCATGTGAACTTCTAGACTCGTGTGTTGCTGTGACAGAAAAGACGCCTGACGGTGATTCATTTTTAAATGAACCAAAGGTTATAGGAACACAGGCTTTCACATTTACATTTTAACAAGAATAAAATGTATTAATATTAATGGATTTAGTAATGTATTAATACATGTACTCAGCCCAATTGTATAACCATGGCACCATATAATTGGGTTATACATACGAGAGCAGAGGTAATGAAATGCACATTAACAAATAAAAATAAAATATATAAGGCCTATACATATTTACTGGTGACATATTTAAAATGAAATATGAGATCAATTTGATTTCAGAGAGGTACTGTAATTAATACATTGCATAAGTTTTTATAATTGATCCAAAGACACCAAGTGATGGGATTTTATCATAATCACGGAAATAAATTAGTAATTAAAATTATTTTTAAATCAGTTATTAAACTTATTAAAGCTCTGAGCACACAGGCAGTGTGATGATTGGTGCTTTGCGTCTTGTGCCTTGTTTTGATAATTAGTACATAACAAAGACTCGTAATATCCTGTGTACGTGGGATTGCATTCAGCGGGTGTCGGGTAGCCTACGTTTGTGGGAAACTGCCGAGGCATAAAAATAGAAAATTAGGAATACAGGTGTTCCATTCGGAATTAACACCGCCTAATCACATTTCCGTTCGCCTTTCGTTCCTGGATGTCGCGACATTGTACAAAATTATAAGCCAATAATTAATAATGAGAAAAGATTGTTAGAAGATATCTAATTGTCTCGCGATTGGCCTGGGCTATGCGCGTGGAGAGTGATACGCGGGCGGGAATGTATCTGCACCCGGATCGCCGCATGGGTGGCGGTGTTCAGCGCGAGCCGCACAGGCCACATTCTGATATAACGGCTTTGCATTATCGACTGCCACTCAGCATTAGCGCGGATCCGACCCCCTCAACCCCATCCATTCCCTCCGAGTGACTCACCTCCTCCACATTCGCTCGTCCGTTTTAAGAGATTATGCTTGAAAGCGCATTATAGAGAGAGAATAAACTCGAATACCAATGGATGTCTGAGCTCCGGGTTAGTGTTTTACCATTCACGAAAATCCATGAATGGGAGAAGCAGACACTCTGAGAATTACGTCGGGTGTCCTTTAACTAAACTCGGGCTACGCTGGTACAAATACGACGAATAATATCATAACAACAATAACAATGATAATTACACTAATAACAATGATGATAACATCAACAACAACAGCAGTAATCATTACTATTATTTCATGTACTGCTAATAATAACTACTATAATAATCATATTGTCGTTCTTATTATCATCATAATAGGACAATAATATAGGACAATAACAATAATAACCACATCATACTTATAATGTCGGTATTTACGGAAATACGCAGATCTCTGCAACACGCAAAAAATAATACCAATAAACTGTAACTGTAAACGAAACACATTGTAATGTCGTACTACAATATAAGGCAAAAACGGGAACATATAATGTACCTCGTGAACGAAACAATATGTGCCATTGACAAACAGAAACGGTAGCCTAAGGTTCAGACCCCGATTAATTGTACAAGGTAAAGAATTTTCTCTGCTTCGGCTGGTGCTTAATGGTGTGTGAGTCTCGCGCCCACATGCGGCGATGAGTCGGCGACAACGCATTAGCTTTCGATAGTATTTCCATCTCTAAGGCAGAAGCCGACAGTGAGACCGGGATCAAGGAGTCGGGGAGCAGAAAGAATCTTACTTTTTAATACTGTTTTGAAAAGCAATAGCTAGGCTACCTCTTTTTGTCACACCAAGCTTTAACGGTAAATTTTCGAACATGACATTTCAGGTCTCCAACAGAAGACAGAAATCACATTGCGAACATATGTCACGCGCGAACGAGAGTAACATCGAATGGGAATAATGTTTCGGATTCCGTGTTCCCTCAGTAAATGTAAAATATGCATATGCATTATGATTCAAGAAATTGTTGTCGCACAATGTCACATTCTGCACACGCTGCATGCTATCAGTCGCCTGCCTCCTAAAATCTGTGTTTGGCCGCGGGCTATTTGTGAAAAATCGTCTTCATTCCTCATATTTCCATACTATCTTTTGCCATTCATCATGCGCGCGGCGGTCCGCTGAGCGCGAGGTTGGCATTTCGAGCGGGCACTAGCCTCCCAGTGTAGCACAATCGTTTAAAATGCGGGAAATGCCTACAGTCCAGTCTCCATTCCTTCACTTCATTCATAAAAAAAAAAAAACGAGTGAAAGCACTAGTTGGGCGGGGTGGTTCGCTCACTACGTCACACTTTACGCATTAATCTCCAATTTAGAATTTCTCTCTCCTCAGTGCCTCTCTCCCCTCCTGTCCTCCCGTACATTCCACATCTTTTGCAATTTTCTATTTTCAATGTCATCTTCGATATCGCTCATTTCTCCTCCCCCCTCCCCCCCCCCCCCGAATTTCCCGGCCTGTCATTCCTCTAATGAAATGGCACGCGGCAGACGCCAAATCAAGAAATAAGTAGCCAGCAGCCTTTTGTCTGCGGAGCGGCAGGGAACAGAGAGTGTTTAAAATGTCAACTCCCCAACCTGAGACACGGCGGCCATGTCCGTGTGTGCGTCTCCTGTAGCATTTTATTTATTTGTTTATTTGTTTATTTATTCATTCACTCATTTATTTATTATTGATTATTGGTGTTGCAAAAGGATGAAGACATTTATTAATTTGCATTATGTTTACTTGCATGCCAGACCCGAAATGTCAATGGAAGAATAAGCGATCCTAATAAGCGATTACTGTCCTGGTCAACGGCATTAGTGCAATAAAAAATAATTTAAATAAAAAATCCGCTACACATCTATACACTGCCCTTCTAGTCGTTATATACAAATCCACACAAACGGTAGAGACCAACGATTTGTCCGATTATAGCCTGGTGTTTTAAATAAGCTCCCTGCGTTAGATTTGAATGCATACGTACGCACTGCATCTTAAACGAACAAAAGGGAATCACGACCAAATTGGTAAGGCCAGCGACCGTAATCTCAAGTTCATGTTTGATTTCCACTCGTTAATTGGGCGATAACTGGCACACAACGGTGGGATGCAGAATTATGGATGATGCCTGCCCAGCGAGATTAATCTTTGTCTTTTTTGTAAGCAGCTACTTCAGCGTAAGAGGCCTTCCCTCTGGGTGCGCTGAAGCAATTCGGTCCATAAAAAAGTGGAAATCTGTAACGTGCGCCAACAGAAAACATCTCACCGGGTTTTAAAAGATCTTATTGGTTTAAAAAAATGCGATTTTATGCTTGGAAATACCAGGTAGCCTCAAGTGGATGTTATTCAGATCAGTTATTTTCAAATGGTCTTACACACACACACACACACACTTAAACACAGGGTCGATCCACCAGTCAAATGAGGGGAAATAAACGACTAAAACAGGCAATTGTACCGCCGCATATTACCCACAGGGAAACAGAACTACTAATTTAAAAATAAAATAAAATATGTTTTTATTGGTGGCCACAACCTCTCATTTATTAACTCCATTAATTGTTATTAACTGCACTTTATTTATATGGAGTTTTCAAATGGTTCATCGGTGCTGTGATGTGCAGGCCATTAACGTCCAGATTTTTAGGAGCCGGGGGTCGGTTGGTCTTGACCTCGTTCCAGTTGACGTAATTTAACTGAAAATGAACAATGATTCCTTCTTTCCGCCAAAAAATTAAATAGTATAATTGCAATGTTTTACACCATTCTTAAATACAATAAATTCTGATCATTTGAGACATTTGCCCAGAGATAAATCAATGATAATGAGAAGTACTGTGAACGTGCACATTTTTTTCTGATGCGATATTCACTATTTTATATTCAAGGTTTAAATTAATAACGTTTTATTGGCCGACAGTATTTTATCCCAAATGCACTCCTGTGGGCTCATGTCATTAAAACAAAATTAATCAAAATGTTTACAACCAATTAGATGTAAAACCCTTAGTAGGAATGAAATTTAAACGGTGAATATGACTGTGAGCAAGGAGCTGGAAACGCAAGTGCTGGCTCCCGGTTTCCAGAGATAAAAAGCACTAATCTGGAGATTAATTTTCCGATCTTTGGCTTCAAATGGTACCTCCTGTATTTGAAAGGTACCACTTGCTTTTAAAAGGTACCCCCTGTTCTTGAAAGGTACCCCTTGCTTTTTAAAAGGCACTCCTTGCTTTTTAAATGTACCCCGTTTTTGAATGCATGACGCCCCTTCGCCGAGATCCTTTCAATGTGTAATTTGGCTACTTGCGGCACGTGGGTTGTGTGTAATCAGCAATCTAGGTCTCCTCCTAATCCTGCGCCTGCACTCCCGCGATGGGCTCGTTGGGTGGTGCTTGTATGGACACCACAAAAGGACCAATTTCCCCCAAGACTGTGGGGAAGGCCGAGATAAGAATAATAGGCGTAATTCTGGCATAATTTCGCTCCGGGCGCCACGTGGCAAAGCAGAAACGTTAGTAATGGCCACTTGGTACAGCTTCCCTGTTTAGCGCTCTTAAAAATATTTCTAGTATCGTCTTACACGCAAAAAATAAATCATTCACAATGTGCTTGCTTTAGCGTGACTTAATTATCCAATACATTAACAAATGCTCTGAAAAGCATTGAAAGCCACAAGACCCAAAACCAACCGTGAAAAAAACTGGGACAATTTAAATTATTGGCCCATTAAATAATTATCCGATATGCGCTTCAGATTGCTAAACTAATACATATAGCAGGCAGGTACCAGCTACCCAATCAGGCAACCGTTTTTTGTTTTTTTTAATGCTCCATGAACTTGATGAAAAAACAAACCAAATAAATAACAGAGTAAAACATGTATTGAATGTACAATATTTTCGCCAACGCCGCTGACGAGCAAGTAAAGTGGGAGTATTTCGGGATTACTGATCCATCCGGTGTGTAGGACTTTAACAGTATAGGCCTAGCATTATTGTGTCAAATGTTAATGTTTATCTAGCGAACAAGTTATCCTTAGTAGTAGAGTAAAATCAGGTTTGCAATTGGCGCCTGTTTATAGACTAATTAGACTCTATCAGGCCTTGCAAAATGGAAAAGGGTTAAAACATCGCAAATCATATACAAATTATATATATATATTTGTATGTGTGCCCATTTCAGATTTTGCGTAAGTACACCTGAGAATTATCAATAGCATGTCACGTTATTTTAAAAATACTCTGCGAGATAAGCGCAAAAAAATATTCCAAAGAGTGTAATTTCATGCCTCGGCCAGAAGGGACGGTAGAGAGCATGCAAAGCTTACCCAGACAGTCACCTTAACTCCCATCGTTTCATCTTGGGGCCAACATATTCAACTGCTCAGGACACACAGCCCTGAAAACTATAATCAGGTCGATGGTTTGTCTTTACGTTTGCAACAAAGATAACCAGATCCAAAAATTATATTAATTATAATAGTAGGCTACAACAAAACACGGCGTAAGTTGTCCCGCTTCCCCAAAATACAATTTGAATTGTTAAACTTAAACACCTTTTCGGTCCTACCTAAATTTCGAGGATTAGGCAATGTCCATTTTTTCTGACTTTGAACATAAACCGTTTGTTCCCAGATTTGTGTCGCAGTTAACCGAACTTTGGTCATGATCACCCACCCTACTATGATTATTTACATTTCTACAACACGTGCAAAAACTCTCGAGACTGATTTTCTTTTGGATCTTGGCTGGACATTTTTTTTGTTATTAGAATAATATCGAACGAACGCAATTATTTATTTTGCCATTTTAACTGGGGAAATATGCTCAACAATGTTCAACCACGATAATAAAAAATAACAATACCATCAAAAAAGGGGGTATTCTGACACATAAAGTAAGGATATTTCGGGCATAAATATTGCGTTATGTGAGCTCTGATCTCTAGGGTTGTGCATTGCAGTCGCCATTAGAAACGTGCGGCTCTCGGGCAGCAAATTGTACGTTTTCCAGCATGTCTCCCCTTGTTCAGCTCGCGGGCAGCTGTCTCGTGCTTGTGTCCTTTGAAGGGACAAAGTGTTTTTTTTCCTTCCCGCATCATGATGTGGGGAGTGGGTGTCTTGGAGGGGGGGGGAGGTGGGGGGGCGGGGTTCAACGTGAGGAAAAAATGAATACGGAATTGAAGCAAGGTGCCCGGAAAGGTAACAGGAGACAAAAATACACAAAATAGGGCATTAGCCTACTCTAACACGCGTGCTTCAAAATAATTTATTGGAAAATGCCGGGGGACTAAATAAATAAATATGACAAATAAACGAATAGCAGAAGAGCTCAACTCTCCCGAGCTTTCGAATTAATTACAGCGGTGAATTGGATTAGAGCGCATTTAATTGTGCACAACAGGAAAGCTAATGCGTGCCACGCGCACCCCCGAGGACTATTAGCTGATTCATTTCCCCCCTTTTCCCTTCCAACGATTGTGTCGTCACAGAAGGGGAGAGTATTCCTCTTTCGTTCGGTATAATTGCTTGTCCAATACAATAGCGACAGGACTAACACATTACTGATTATACCTTCCTCAATGGTGGCTGGTGATGATCATAATGATGATGATGATGATGATGATGATGATGATAATGATTGCAACACTACGCCATTTTGTCATTGTTGTTTTGTTTTTCGCCTTTTTAGTTTAGTTTTTTATTTTTACTGAGTATATCTGCGGTTCTGTTAGAGCGAGTACAGTACAGTAATGCAACCCTTCCACATTACAGTGCTGTATGCCAGCTTTCCGCTCATTACCAACCCACCCAGAACGAAGTCATTAAAGGCTGTAAGAAAATAGTCCAAATAATCACTTACATTAAATACGACACGATACCCCGCGCGCTCCCAACATTAACCGAGTGTGTATAATGCTCTTTTCGCAAATATTATGTGAGTTTGGTTGAGCAGTTTCAAGCGGAAGTCCGTAAAAAAAGAAGTGCCCATAAAGTGCTTTATGAAGCACAGCTGCACAACTGAGCTGCTTTACACCCGAGAACCAAAGCACGAGACAGGGGCCACGTGATCCAATAAATCAAAAACACACTGAATAGACTACGACGGAACAACTTAAACATGCTTCCATTGTGCAAGAACACTATGATCGCTCTCTCTATCTCTCTCTCTCTCTTTCGCTCACGCCTTCCAGTTTTGTGAATGACTGGACCATAGTCATTTACAAAATATGAATAATTCGTTCATAATATTTGTAATGAATAAATTCATAGTGTTTGTGACGGTAATTTGTAATTAGTTAATTATTATGATAATTATGCTATACTGCAATTCTCTCTTATTATGGTGTTCTTGTGGCGAGTGAAATAAATGCAGTTTAGTATGCATCTGGTATCACAGCGAATCCAAACTGTGCGGAGGATTTTCGTATTTGCGCTAATCTCTGCAGAACACAGCCGCCAAATCGTGTCCCCTTAAACAGGGTCTCCAGCCTCTTCAGCGCGGTTAGCGTGCAGTTGCGTTCGGTTGCGTGTAGAACAAATCTCTTACACGAAGAAGACTGCGCAATACACTGCTTCACAGGTCTCTGTCATCTTAAAATTTCACAAGCTTCTGTTCACAAAGGTCAGCGCAGTCCGGACCACCAGCCAGTCATCCAGTTTAGAAATCCCATTTATTTGAGGGAGGGATTCAAAATTGAACAACCCGCAGTACATTTCTTTGCTTCTGCTTGAATTTATTCATTGATTCATCAGTCCGTGGGCTTTTTAAATGTCAATTCTTGTGGCCTTTATGGAGGTATTTAGAGAACTGATATAAAACAAAAAGAATGAAAAAAACAGACAAATTGCGCCAGTGCTGGAAAAAAAGACTGGAAAAAAATAATCCCACTTTTAACATGAGAGTGTTAAAAGGTAAACCTACACTATTTCAAGTCATTTTTTCATGTTTTGAAAATGTCGAATTTCATGTGATTTCATGTAACGTTTTGTTTTTCGCATGTGGAAATTGTTTTGAAAAATCTTAAATTCATATGGCATAGGCAAATTTTCCATGTGATTTTTTTTGGGGGGACTCCAGAATCACAGACAATGCACCAGGAAATCATTTTTAACAGATATAGTCATTTTTTGAGATTATTCTATTTGGTGATAAGCAAAATAAATCAGATATTCAGCAGAAGTGTACCTTTTTAATTCCTTTAAAAAAAATTTTTAAACCCTTATTTGAATTGTTATTTTTCAGTTTGGCTCAGGAAGGTCTGCTTCACATTGAAAATTAACGCCTCCCAATAATCCATCCAGCAAATTATTCCACTTTGGTTTCTGTTTTTGGCTTTATTTTCTAATTGATATTGATGACTGAGTATTCTACCTGATATTGATGATTGATTGTTCTACCTGATATTGATCATTTATTGTTCAACGTGATTTTGATCATTGATTGTACTACATAATATAGATAACTGATTATTCTACCTGATATTGATAATTGATTGTTCTACCTGATATTGATCACTGATTGGCTAGAGATCCCGCTGGCCTACTGGCCTTGAGGGTCCAGGGTATGTACAGGCCAATGGCATTCTAGTTTGAGGTGAAAGGCACAAAGACAGGGTGTTACGCTGAGAAAGCTCCCCCCAAGGCTCGGAGCCACGTCCCACAGAGTTCCGCTCTAAACGCACTGAGGACTGGGTGTTACGCTGAGAAAGCTCCCCCTAAGGCTCGGAGCCACGTCCCACAGAGTTCCTCTCTAAACGCACCGAGGACAGGGTGTTACGCTGAGAAAGCTCCCCCTAAGGCTCGGAGCCACGTCCCACAGAGTTCCGCTCTAAACGCACTGAGGACTGGGTGTTACGCTGAGAAAGCTCCCCCTAAGGCTCGGAGCCACGTCCCACAGAGTTCCGCTCTAAACGCACCGAGGACAGGGTGTTACGCTGAGAAAGCTCCCCCTAAGGCTCGGAGCCACGTCCCACAGAGTTCCGCTCTAAATGCACCGAGGACAGGGTGTTACGCTGAGAAAGCTCCCCCCAAGGCTCGGAGCCACGTCCCACAGAGTTCCGCTCTAAACGCACCGAGGACAGGGTGTTACGCTGAGAAAGCTCCCCCCAAGGCTTGGAGCCACGTCCCACAGAGTTCCGCTCTAAACGCACCGAGGACAGGGTGTTACGCTGAGAAAGCTCCCCCCAAGGCTTGGAGCCACGTCCCACAGAGTTCCGCTCTAAACGCACTGAGGACTGGGTGTTGCGCTGAGAAAGCTCCCCCCAAGGCTTGGAGCCACGTCCCACAGAGTTCCGCTCTAAACGCACTGAGGACTGGGTGTTACGCTGAGAAAGCTCCCCCTAAGGCTCGGAGCCACGTCCCACAGAGTTCCGCTCTAAACGCACTGAGGACTGGGTGTTGCGCTGAGAAAGCTCCCCCTAAGGGGGAGCACTGCGCCTTTAAAGGTCAGGTGTCCGTGAGGGTGATGGCGAACCCAGGGCTGATTATCTACAGGCCTCAGCTGTGAGCCCGTGTGTGTGTGCAGTGACTGCTGTCCAAGGTCCTGAAGGCCTCCTGGGCATCGAACTGTAACAGAAACTAATGACAGCCGCTCCTCCCCCCACACCCCCCTGCGAGCCTTAATGATTGGAGAAGGAGCGATAAACGAGATGTCAATCAATGACCTGTCTTATTGCATCACTGTGATTTGCTGCTGAGAGCGAATCCTTTTCACTTGCCCCGGACAGATGAGTGATTGACAGCTCGTTGTGGCTCCACTCATCCCCAAGCCAGCCAGTCTGCAGCCCAAGCCTCCTCTTTTGCCCTTCAGTCGGAGTGCATCTCAGAGTAATTAACTTCTCTGAGTGAAACTGTCCTGCCTAAAATTAAAATAAAAAACCCTAGAGCTGGAGAAGAGGTTTTCGCTGTCAGTGATGAGTCAAAACACACGTGATGGAGCAACGGTCACTTGCACTTAAAGATAACAAATTCCAAAAGTATATTCTTCTCATAAAAAATATTTTTAAAAATTAAATCCCATCCATTTTTCTAAACAATTTATTCCTGGTCAGGGTCATGGGAGGGGCTGGAGCCTATCCCAGCATGCAGTGGGTGACAGGTAGGAATACACCCTGGACAGATCACCAATCCATCACAGAGACCCCATTGACTCACACATTCATAACCCAAGGACAATTTAGACTCTCCAATTAATATACCCTGCATGTCTTTAGACTGTGGGAGGACACCGGAGTACCCAGAGAAAACCCATACAAACATGGGGAGAACATGCAAACTCCACACAGAAAGGCCCAGGCCGGGATTCAAACTGAGTACCTTCTTGCCCTGAGATGACATCACTACTCACTGCACCACCATTCCGTCATAAAAATCCCAAATTCCTGACTGGAATTCCCGGTCACAACCTCAGGCCCATGACACTGTTGCAACATCAGTCCGGAAGGATTCACACCATCACACCTGTCCTCTACACCTGCAGGACGTCTGCTCAGCTGCCACACCTGGACAACGCACCTGCACACCCTTATCGCAGGTGCCTGGGCAGCCGGACGAGCTGCTAGCATCACACCAGCAAGCACTGAGGTGGGAGAAGCCCTTTCAACCAGCCAATCACTGATAACACCACACTGTCCGCATCTGCTATATCCTGGTAAATCTGGGGTTTGTTTTCCTCCTAGTTTGCTAAGTTCTCTAAACTTGCGGGAGGTAAACAGGTGTTTTGTTAGCAGGTTTGCTCATAAAGAGCAGTGTCTGGCCTCAGGTCCACTCTGAGCCTCCTTGCTGCACCAGCCCAATTATAGATCATATCACATAATTCCTGCTTCTGAAATCGCTGACTTAACCTCCGCTTGCTGCTGCTGCTGCATTTCACACCTTTATCTCCCGTTTAATACTGCACAGCATCTGCTGGGACTTCACAGTAACTGTGCCTCCTGTGCAGAAACAGCCCTTCACAGAGGAGCTGGATATATGAGATCATACGCAGTAAGTTGGAAAAAGACACCAGAAAGAGGAGATGACACCACACTGGTCCACTCCACGCAGTGGGGCACGGGAGAGGTGGGGGTACAGAGGGACAGAGTGGTTTTGGCCTCAATATGATCTTACTCTGTCACAGGAGGCAGACTCACCTCAACGCTGAACTGTAGGTTAAGTAATAATCTAACTGAAAACAGAGACAATTATTGCTATTTTTGAACGCTTTCTCCAAATTTGGTGCAAGAAAATGTCACAGACACTTTAGTAAAAATGTTCATAATTGATAAATGAATAAATAAATATATAAATAGCTTTTTAACTGTGGTCATATCCGGTGAATAAAACCCAACATACTTCATCCTGCAGAAACTCATTCCTACACAAAAAGCTCATGTCCGCAGCATGAATGCAAAAAAAGAAAAATAATTTAAATCCCGCAAGAACTGTGAAACCTGATACGAGGTTTTATCGTCTCGTGTAATCGCTGCTTTAAAAAGACTTTAGACTTCAGCCACCGCCGCTGGTACCGGTGTGAATCGATTTGATGGTGCCTCTAATCTGCGTTAAAAGGGCGGACTCGTTGTTTAAGCCTCACACGCACGCGCACGCAAAACCCCAGACGAACGCACCCGAGTCCTCCAGAACTCCTTGTAGAAATGAAAGTTGTTATCGGTTATCAGCACAGCACCCAACTGGAAGGGAAGTAATTTGAAAGACGCTTTAAACTGGGTAATTTGCCAGTGTGACTCATCGCAGACACTCGCGGTGACGAGTTCTTGGTCCACTACAGGGAGAGGGAGGGCAGCGATCTGTGTGTGTGTGTGTGTGTGTGTGTGTGAGAGAGAGAGACAGAGAGAGAGAGAGAGAGAGAGAGAGAGAGCGAGAGCCTGTAGGCTACGTCTGGCTAATGCATATAACACATTAAAAGGGGGCATGCGCCTTTTGTAGCGCTTGCAGTGTTGGCCTCCAGTACCCGCATTTTCGCGGAATGTGTGAGCCCCTCGAGGCGGTCGCTTTCACATCGCGCGTGTCTGCGGTCTCCCGTGCCCATCACGGCTGCGTCACGCTGTATTCCCACGATCTCACTGCCAGCGGTTTAGAATATGTCCAGTGTTACCAGGTTGGGGGTTAATTCCCCTACTAATGAGGGATTTTCAAATCGAATACAGTTGGAGTATTCTATGGGGAATTGGAATGTGGATTTTGTTAAAAAAAATAAGGAACTCGTTTAGAAAAAATGAAGGACATTACAACGTTTTAAACTGGTTATTCGTCACTGACAATGCGAAATTGACCCACGTTGACAAACACCAGTAGAACGCATCTTACAATCACACGATTGATGTCATTTATTGCTAATTTGCATGCATTAAAGAATTGGTGGGGACCTGTGAAAACATCTTTAATAGTGTATGTGCGACTCATTTACAGGCGGAATTTGATGACGGACTTGGCAACCCTGATACTGTCTGAGGTTAGGTCGCTTCGTGAGATGTGTCTACATTTCAAACAGGGCCGTCTTCGACTCTAAAATTAACACCGAGGTGAATTAGTAAATTGGCATCCAATGACCAAGATTCTACAGTAGGCCTACATCTCTTTCCACAGTGTAGCCCACCATATAGCATATGGTGGGCTACACAGCTGTGCCAACGAGTCTGTGTGCAGTACACTATTTTATAGTAAATTAACCGAAGGTGACTGTTTTATGCACAGTTTTATGTCTTGACGAAAACAGCCTTCATTACGCTTTCTGATTATTAACAAAGACGGTTAGATTAGTGAGTTGGTTACGTAACATAAAAGGCTGGTGGATACGCTGCTGTTCCTTTTTCTGGAAAAAAAAGGAAAAAAAGAAAGAAAAAAGACTGGCCTACTCAATATTGAGTCGCGGGCGTATGATTAAGGGGTGAAGTGAACTTCCTGCTTAGTAACCAACTGTGCCTTCATGCTTTCAACCGTATCAGACGGTGGCAAGGCGGTCGCATGTGTCAGGGAGCTGGAAGACAGTAGATTAACCGCCGTTATATTCGATTTCCACGCGCCTAAGGCACGAGGAGAATGTCCAGATAACTCTAATGCTGCTTCGGTTTGGCCCTGACTAGCTCCGTGGGTTTTATAAGAGCCACGGCCTGTTTCTCACATACAGTGGCAATTACATAAAAACGAGATCCCTAAAGCCAGCCCGTTGCCTTTTATTGTGTATATTTACAGGACATTAGACCGTAGTTTTCTTCCTCGTTTACTTCCATTGAAACGACCTCACATTAAGTAGATTCTGCGTTCGTGCGCTCAACCAAAGTTACGGCTCGAGGGACTAAAGAGGCCTAAAAGCACATCAGTCCACCCAATAGAAAACGTGAGGAACGGACAGCACGTCACCCTCGTGCTTTCGGTAATTGCTAATGTAAGTAATTAAGCGATTTTCGCTTAATTTCCTATTTAAAGTTGTTTTGAATAGCCGTTGATTGTAGCCACAATGCTAATCACTTGGGAGTGTGCGGTCAAGTACTCCCGCGGCGCACAGCCGTGGGTGCCGTTTGAAATGCACACCTCTGTACGCAACCACGCTCTCTAACTCATCCACCAAAACCGCTGCTTATATAGGTGGACTCAACAATTATGCTGAGCACCCATGCAGATGTAGACAGCTTAAAAACAGCTGTGACAAACTCATGACATCTTCACAGCGTTGTGGTAAAAATGCAACGCGGTAGCCACGCCGTCACAGGATATGTGAGAACATCCCGCTTTCACCGGGCGGACCGGAGACGCACTCGACTTACGGTGTGCGCTTTTGACAAAGTGACGGCGACCCATTCATTCATTCCGTGCGGTAACGTAGTGACTAATCATGGCTGTTATCGCAGCATCACTCACCATCAAATGTCATCGCTGCGCCTTTCGCAGGCTTTTCACTGCAGATTATGCCGAAAGCAACAATCTGTCCGGAACATATTTTTTGCTGGGACCTTAAAAATAAATTGCATTCATTTTTCAAAACAATGAAAGATTATTCAGACACAGATTGAAACGCAGTCAGCCGTTTTCGCGTCTTAGAAAAACCTTAATTCACATCTCGTAATTGCTTTTCGAAAGGTGCCATCATATAAAATGACATTTCATCTAATATTCATATATATATATATATATATATATATAGTAATGTGATATTTAGTAGTATGCATATAGTAAGTGTATACAGTATGTGATATTTAATATAAAATTCTGTTATGGAGGTTCAGGAAGTATTCAATTTTTCCCGGCGGCGCCGCGGTTCTGTGAGCATTGTGCGCTTGCCGGCGCGGTCTCGTTTGATCCGTTCCCCGCAGGTTTACCGACGCCCAGCAACCTTTAACCGATAACGTTTCTGATCGCAGGGGGCGCTCTTGATCCTCAGACTGCCGGCGGAACCCTGAGGGGCCAGGCACGCGAAATAACCTTTCCTTTGACACTCTTTAATGGCAATCTGTCTGACTAATTTTCCCCAAGGGAACATAAACTACCTCTGTGCCAGGGGACCAGATATTCATGAGCCAGTCATGATTTCTTTTTTAAGTGCCATTTTAATTTGGATTTGGGCGGGGGACGCACAGCACTTCAGCCGTGGAATTACAGTCGTGAGTGAGTAAAACTCTCTCTCTCTCTTTCTCTCCTTCTCTCCATCCCTCTGTTTTTTTCTCTTGTCTCTTGTCCCCACCCTCAGTGCCCCTCCACTCTCAAATTCACTTCAGATTCAGAAATGTTTTGATG
Source organism: Anguilla anguilla (assembly GCF_013347855.1). Lineage (NCBI taxonomy): Eukaryota > Metazoa > Chordata > Actinopteri > Anguilliformes > Anguillidae > Anguilla > Anguilla anguilla. The sequence continues at coordinate 54,306,530 of NC_049209.1, forward strand.
GCAGTAACCACAAAGGTGCATACTTTAAAATAGGTTTATAGATGTTTTCCCCACTAACACAAACAACACCATTTATACCAGAACCATAATGGAATTTGGAACCACCATAAGAACAAAAAAGCAACAAATGAATCCCCCTTATCCCCCCCACCCCTCTCTTCTCTCTGAATGAAAACCCTGTTTGTTTCGTGTTGCTGTGACTGTAGTTATCTGCGATCTGACCACCAGGGGATGGTAAAGCAAACAGACAGCAGTCTGAATTGACTGTGAGTCAGATGAAGGGGATCAGCGGAGGGCTGGTGGGGGGCGGAGCCAGGAGAGAATGTTAATGGCGGAATTCGGCGGCTGAACGGAGGCTCCAGCACGGCCAGGGGAGCGGACACTCGCCCTTCTTAAAATATACGCACCTGCGAATGGAGCGTTACTGCTCGTGAAACTTCTGCCTTCTTTTCTGTGAAACTTTCAAGCCAGAAAAAATTTATAAATCTTCCGACAGACAGGAACAGAAAAGCGGTGAAGAAAGTGCTGTAGCATTTCGGGGATACTGTGATGCAGGAGGCGAAGCCTGTTTCAGATAATGATGTTTCACATTTGATTTCAGAAAGAAAAAAAAATCATTGAACAGTGGCTGCACACACGGTTATTACATTCGCTAGGATAAACAGATTAAGCTGAAGACGTCACACATACTTAATTGCGTGTGACCTGTCCATAATTTTATTAAGGAAATCCTACAATTTTATTTATTTAGTGAATCCAATGGTTTATTTTTGAGTCTAGTTAATAATATTGTGTACAACTACTAGCCAACATTTTTTTTTGAGTGTAGTACTCTAGTGTTGGGCAGACCCACTAGCTTAAATATGCTACACTTTCCAGTAACATATGTGTAGTTTAACTATTTCCAGAATCATGTAAAATTGTAGGTTACCTGCATTATGTGAAATCGTTAGACCAGCATCATATCTGGACAAGAAAAAGTCCCAGTTTAGATTTAAAACACCATTATCCATCGGATATTGAAAGCGAAACCTAAAAGATTGCGTCACCACTATGACTGCCCAGTGCCATTTACATTGGCAAAGTTAATTACTATCATGTAAAAATATAAGCCAAATTGTATCGAAACCTGTATTGGCATGAAAGTAAAATCATTTTACCAGGGTCATAGCTGGACAAAATCCCATTTTAAGATTCACGCCATTATCCATCGGATTGAAAGTGAAATTCCCTGCTTAAAATGGACCAGATGTATCGTATCACCACAGCTGCCCTGCCCCTATTAAATGCATTGGTAAATTTATTGTGTTGCTATATATGCCTTTCCCCCAAAATCAGTTATTTACAGTGTTTTCTACTTACATAAATGTAAAAAATAAATAAAAATGGCAGATCTTTGCGGGCAAATCGATTTATGTATAAGAACGATGTATTTATGATGTTCTCATAACGGTTGCAAACAATCATTCCTTATTAAAAAATGTAAGTTGTGATAAATGTGATTTATATTAAGGCATAATGTTTGTGTCCATCTGATATAATAGCAATAAACCCCTGTCATCTATCAGTAATTCGCAGGCCTTGTCTGTTAATACGATGTTAATACGTGCAAACATTGCACTTTGAATTTGAGGGAGAGAGCGGGGGCTGGGAGGGTGACTGGGGAGGGGGGGGTGGTAGGGTGGTTGGGAGAGGGGGGACACACACCCTACTAAGCTGTGGAAGCACTGGAACTGTTTGCTGTTTAGGGACAAAAAGAGTGAGAGAATACAAGACAGGGAAAAGAGAGGGAAAGAGATGCCTGGCAAGAGAAAGAAAAGAAGGAAGAGGGAGAGAGAGAAAGAGGTAGAAGGAAAAGGAGATGGAGGGAGAGAGGGAGAGGAAGGAGGGGTGGCTGTCTCTCGGGGCTGAATGAGTCACTCCTGCAGCAGCTTGTGCGTCACCAGCACGGCTGGAGGAGGAGATAGTGCAGAGACCCAGTGTATTTAATTACACACACGCTATACACACAGCATACACACACACACACACACATGCTATACACACACACTATACACACACACACGCACGCTACACACACAAACACACTATACACACACCCTCTATACACACACACACTATACACACACAGACCCAGTGTATTTAATTACACATGCGCACAGTATACACTACACACACACACACACTATACACACAAGCGCGCGTGCGCGCACAGTATACACTACACACACACTATACACACACACATTATACATACTATACACACACACGCTATACACACACACACACAGTGTATTTAATTACAGACGCGCTATACACACACACACACGCGTGCACAGTATACACTACACACACACTATACACACACACATTATACACACTATACACACACACACACAGACCCAGTGTATTTAATTACAGACGCACTATACACACAGTATAAACACACACATGCCATACACACTATACACACACACTCTATATACACACACATGCTATACACACTATACACACAGTATATACACACACACTATACACACACACTCTATACACACACACGCTATACACACTATACACACACTCTATACACACACAGAGACCCAGAGTATTTAATTACACACGCGCTATACACACACACACACTATACACATACACACACAGTGAGACTGAGTGTATTTAATTACACACACGCACAGTATACACTACACACACACACTAAACACACACACACAGTATACACCCACACTATAAAAACACACACTATATGCACACATACACACTGTACATTCACACACACTCTATACACACTATATACACAAACAGTATACACACACACACGACATACACTATACATACACACTCTTTACACACTATACACACATACGCGCTATACACACAGTATACACACACAGACTATACACAGACACACACACACTATACATACACACTCTTTACACGCTATACACACACTATACACACACACTACATACACTATACACACACACTACACACGCACACACACTGTAGGTGTCATACTGGCTGAAGCTATGTTTCTATGTCTGTGTGCAGGTACACAGACGGGCTGTTTCAGCAGAAAGGGCTTTCACAAAAGTGTTTTATTTGATGTTTGGTGCAATTTAATTCAACAAAGATCATTTCTTATTATTCTCATCATTTGTAAGGATTTCTAATGGCTCGTTTGGTAATACGGGAACAAAGCAGACGTCTCCAGCGCGGTGTATTTGTGTCTGTATAATGGGAAGCCAGGCAGGAAATGGCACGCAGGTCATGTGACCCACATTATACCTGCAGCGGAGTTTCTGTGTGGGTGAAATGTGTGGGGGAGGGCCTTTATTCACGCTCTGTGAGGAGAGTGTTTTTACATTATTCCTCCCTTTTCATGTTTTCTCTCAGTTGGGAATGCACAGTTGTATTTAGTCCGCAGTGCTCACTGTAGCCGCCTCCACTGTCGATTCGACCAAGCGCAAACCAGAACGTGCTCTCTCCCAAAGCACGTACTGCCCTCCTCTCCCCCGAAGCACAACGCACTGCCCTCCTCTCTCCCAAAGCACAACGTACTGCCCTCCTCTCCCCCAAAGCACAACGCACTGCCCTCCTCTCCCCCAAAGCACAACGCACTGCCCTCCTCTCCCCCAAAGCACAACGCACTGCCCTCCTCTCCCCCGAAGCACAACGCACTGCCCTCCTCTCCCCCAAAGCACAACGCACCGCCCTGCTCTCCCCCTAAGCACAACGCACTGCCCTCCTCTCCCCCAAAGCACAACGCACTGCCCTCCTCTCCCCCAAAGCACAACGCACTGCCCTGCTCTCCCCCTAAGCACAACGCACTGCCCTCCTCTCCCCCAAAGCACAACGCACTGCCCTCCTCTCCCCCGAAGCACAATGCACTGCCCTCCTCTCCCCCGAAGCACAACGCACTGCCCTCCTCTCCCCCAAAGCACAACGCACTGCCCTCCTCTCCCCCTAAGCACAACGCACTGCCCTCCTCTCCCCCAAAGCACAACGCACTGCCCTCCTCTCCCCAAAGCACAACGCACTGCCCTCCTCTTCTTACCACAGTGCGGTCTACAGGTCCGGCTCACAGACATGAGTAAGAGGAAGACACTTTGACCACTGATGTGTGTCCCCTGCACCATGAGACACTGTCATCCTGACCCACCAGAACCTTTCCATCCCTTCATCCCGACCCACCAGAACCCTTCCATCCCTTCATCCCAACCCACCAGAACCCTTCCATCCCTTCATCCCAACCCATCAGAACCTTTATATCCCTTCATCCTGACCCACCAGAACCCTGCCATCCCTTCATCCCAACCCACCAGAACCCTGCCATCCCTTCATCCTGACCCACCAGAACCTTTATATCCCTTCACCTCAACCCCACAGAACCTTTCCATCCCTTCATCCTGGCCTCCCAGAACCCTCCCAATTACATGGCAGGTTTGGAGCACGGCCTTCTCCGCCGGGCGATTACGCGGTAGGTTTGGAGCACGGCCTTCTCCGATGGGTGATTACGCGGTAGGTTTGGAGCACGGCCTTCTCCGATGGGCGATTACGCGGTAGGTTTGGAGCACGGCCTTCTCCGCCGGGCGATTACGCGGTAGGTTTGGAGCACGGCCTTCTCCGCCGGGCGATTACGCGGTAGGTTTGGAGCACGGCCTTCTCCGATGGGTGATTACGCGGTAGGTTTGGAGCACGGCCTTCTCCGATGGGCGATTACGCGGTAGGTTTGGAGCACGGCCTTCTCCGCCGGGCGATTACGCGGTAGGTTTGGAGCACGGCCTTCTCCGCCGGGCGATTACGCGGTAGGTTTGGAGCACGGCCTTCTCCGCCGGGCGATTACGCGGTAGGTTTGGAGCACGGCCTTCTCCGCCGGGCGATTACGCGGTAGGTTTGGAGCACGGCCTTCTCCGATGGGTGATTACGCGGTAGGTTTGGAGCACGGCCTTCTCCGATGGGTGATTACGCGGTAGGTTTGGAGCACGGCCTTCTCCGATGGGCGATTACGCGGTAGGTTTGGAGCACGGCCTTCTCCGCCGGGCGATTACGCGGTAGGTTTGGAGCACGGCCTTCTCCGATGGGTGATTACGCGGTAGGTTTGGAGCACGGCCTTCTCCGATGGGTGATTACGCGGTAGGTTTGGAGCACGGCCTTCTCCGATGGGTGATTACGCGGTAGGTTTGGAGCACGGCCTTCTCCGATGGGCGATTACGCGGTAGGTTTGCAGAGAAGCCGAGTGCCTCAGACAATAGGCTCAATCAGACCACCTCTCAGCTCAGACTCTTTGTTCAGCCATCACGGCGCGTGCCGAGTGTAATTTACACAAACAACGCTGTCCCCATAAAACGCTAAGCCTGATTGCAGTTTTTATGCATCTTTCTATCTGACAATTTATTTATTTATTTATTTATTTGTGAGGGACTGAAGCTGCTCTGAAGAGCAAATGTCTAAATGAAAAGGAGCCACTTTAAAAAGCAAAGCTTTAAATTCTATTTAAATAGAAAATTTAAGAGACTAAAGCATGATGAAAAAAACTTTCCGACTGAACAGCAGTGATGGGATGTGAATTTATTTATGGAAAAATTCTGCTGCTTCACACAGTGTTATACCAGAACACAGTACCCGTTGTGCACACACACTTACACACATTTGGACACAGACACACACCTATGTATTCACACACACACACACTTAAGACACACTCACTCACACACATTTAGAAATATTCACACACACTGACACACATATAGATACACTCACACGTGCACAAACACACCCACGCTCACACACACTTAGACACACAAGGCACCAACACTCACACACAATAACACATTCACACACACACTCTTCCAAACACTCACACATGGATGTACACAGAAGAGGTCTTAAGTAGCAGGTCATACGTTGCATGAATTGTAAATAAGATGTTGGTGCTCTTGCATGTTAGCGGATGTTACAGAAGAGAGATGGGCCAGTAGTTACACTCAGGAATACAAAACAGGCAGTAAAAGCTGTTAAATAAATGTGAAGCAGACGGAAAAATCCTCTCATTTTCTTCCACTGTTTTTTCCACATTGCACAAATGTAGCAGAATGACGTGGACAAAACAGATGGTCTTTAAACAAGGCTTGTGGAGACAGGGAGCGGAGCACCATATTTAAACTGTGGAAATTGATTTTCTGTGATCGCTTTGCTAATTAACTGCATCTCTTCATGATTGGAAAAAAAGAAAACAAAGTTCAGAAAAGGCGCAATCAGTGTAATAGAAATGTGTGACTCACACGGTTTTCACTTCTTTATTTATGTTGTTAAACTGTCTCTGTTCACATTCACACTATCTAATGGAATGCCATTCTCGCCTTGCATCAGACAGCAGATGAAGTGAGAGGGTGTGTCTACAGAGAGGGCTTGTCCACAGAGGGGGCGTGTCTACAGAGAGGGTGTGTCTACAGAGAGGGCTTGTCCACAGAGGGGGCGTGTCTACAGAGAGGGTGTGTCTGAGTGGGCGTGTCTCTTATAATCCCTCTCTTTCTGTCTCCCTTTCTGGCTTTGTTCGAACCCGGTTACTATTCACATCTAGCACACTAACAGTGAGGTAAAATGAGTATGTAGTACGTTTCATATGCATAGCATGTTCCTTTTGAGTATGTCAAAAATGTTTGGAAGTATACTTCATTACCAACACATTCTCAGTGTGCAGCTCAGGCTACAGAGAGGCAGAGACTCCCAATAACACTGCGGCAGGGGAGTCGGCAGGCAGCGAATTTCAATGAAATTTAAAAAATATAAATGAGGACTGTAAAGACGAAAAGTGGATGTATGTGGACAGAATCCGAGAGCAGGGACATTAAGCGGAAAATTACAGCAATGCTATTCTGATGCATCAGAATCAGCATCGCCACAGCAAAACAGCCAACAGCAAAACAGCCAACAGCAACAACTACATCAACAATAAATATGTGTGTCTGACGTTCTGAGCAAATGAAGTAAGCGTAATAAAGAGCAATAACCATAAAGACTGCAAGATAGGCTACGTGTATCCCCCTGTCCCAGGGACGGTGGCCTGGAGGGGCCTGTTCTCTGTCTCTCAGGCTCTGGCGTGTATCCCCCCGTTCCAGGGACGGTGGCCTGGAGGGGCCTGTTCTCTGTCTCTCAGGCTCTGGCGTGTATCCCCCCGTCCCAGGGACGGTGGCCTGGAGGGGCCTGTTCTCTGTCTCTCAGGCTCTGGCGTGTATCCCCCCGTTCCAGGGACGGTGGCCTGGAGGGGCCTGTTCTCTGTCTCTCAGGCTCTGGCGTGTATCCCCCCGTCCCAGGGACGGTGGCCTGGAGGGGCCTGTTCTCTGTCTCTCAGGCTCTGGCGTGTATCCCCCCGTTCCAGGGACGGTGGCCTGGAGGGGCCTGTTCTCTGTCTCTCAGGCTCTGGCTCGCTCCCACACACTGAGCAGCCCGTCCAGCTGTGGGTCCCTCCCCCAGTGCGGCGGGTAATCTGCTTACATCAGTCATTAGTTTGAACCGAGGGAGAGACATGTTTAATTTTCTAAAATATGTTTCTCTTAATTTCGTATACTCTTCACAATGTAGGAGATGTTTTTCCACCGCGCTGGTTTCTCAGTGACCACATAGTCTTTCGTCCTTTGGCAACCATGACTGTTTGTAACAACCTTTCTCATTGGCTAGGCAGTGGTCACTGAGCCTGGGCGTTTGTAAGGACCTTTCTCATTGGCCAGGCTGTGGTCACTGAGCCTGTACTTGATCAGGATTCGTCTCTGCTTGGCATCTCTGACACTGAAGATATACTCAATCGATGTGTAATCTTTGTTTGTCTTTGTCTCTTTGTCTCTCTCTTTCTGTCTGTGCCCTTCTCTTTCTGTCTCTCTTGCTATTTCTATTTTTCTCCCTTTCTCTCTCTCTCTCTATAGATAGAGGGGGAGAGAGCAGGGTGCTTCATTCATGCATCACGGTGCAGGGGTCAGAAACAGCTCACCCAAACACCATTCAAATAAGGATACAAACAGCACAGCAACACCTGCCTTATTGAGGGAGGGGACACTCGCACACTCACACACGCACTCTGACACACACTCACACGCACAAACACACATGCACACACGCACACGTACACACACACACACACACACACACACACACACACACACCTTGTGTAGCTCCAGAGTTTTCTTCAGGCTTATAGTGTGTGTGATATGATTCAGTCTGTGTTTAGGGAGAGCTGCAGCACTGAGGCAGCCTGTGTCTGACTCATGAATGCGGTCCTCACATCGTGGCTGTATTTTCATGCTGGCCCTAATGGGCCCTACTCCAGCGCTGCTTTTCGCACAACAGGCCACATATTCTCCTCCACAGGCAAGAGAAACCAGCTGGTCTCACTGGGCCAGCACTTGGGGCTTCAAACCCAAGCTTTCCCAAAGATAGCGGTTTGTCAGGTTAAATAATGAGTGGTCTGAGGACTCAGGGTCAGCCTATGGGGTCTGTACTGGGTCCCACGCCCTTCCCTCCATGTGTTACCCATGGGCAAACAGACATGGTGTTAACTACCTCCGTTACGCAGAAGACACTCAAATTTACATATCAGTTAAACTTGGTCCACAGCTTGCCAAACTAGAGGCCAGCCTTACAGATACAAAGACCTGAACGGCCCAGATTTCAGATGGACGGCTTTGCCCCCACAGCGAATGCATTTGTTGAAAAACTTGACGTGGTACTCATAACTTCAGGACAACCTTAATAGAACTGCACGGGTGGCGCTCTATCACCTTTAAAATATTCCTTAATTTGAGGAAGATATTGTCCCCGGCATGACTGAAAAAGATGGTTTCTGTGTGTTAGACTGGACTGGGCTGGGCTGCAGCAGTGACTCACTATCCGGCTGCACTGACCTGACCTTGTAAAAGAGTACAGAACGAGGCTGCTAGGATACTTACAGGACAAAGAAATATGAGCATATCCGTCCACCACTCGCGTTTCTCTTCATTGCTTACCCGTAAAATTTAGACCTGACTTCAGGGCTCTTCTTATAACTGATAAGACTTTAAATGGTCTTGCTCCAGAATATCTTAGCGAATTACTTTGCCGTAATCCTTTACTCTCCACCGTGATTGTTCCGGTAACAAGATGCCGGCAATTTGGAAGTTCCAAGAATAGTTGAAATTACAGTCGGAAGATGAATCTTCTCCTACAGACCTCCTGTCTTAAGGAATAATCTTCCTTTGCGTGTTTGGCCTAGAGACACACTCTCTGTTTTAAAGTGGAGGCTCTAAACACGCACTAGGCCAGTCCCTGTAGTCAGCGATGAGTGGGTTGGCCAGTCCCTGTAGTCAGCGATGTGTGGGTTGGCCAGTCCCTGTAGTCAGCGATGAGTGGGTTGGCCAGTCCCTGTAGTCAGCGATGAGTGGGTTGGCCAGTCCCTGTAGTCAGTGATGAGTGGGCTGGCCAATACCTGTAGTCAGCGATGAGTGGGCTGGCCAATACCTGTAGTCAGCGATGAGTGGGCTGGCCAGTCCCTGTAGTCACCGATGAGTGGGTTGGCCAGTCCCTGTAGTCAGCGATGAGTGGGTTAGCCAGTCCCTGTAGTCAGCGATGAGTGGGTTGAACGGTCCCTGTAGTCAGTGATGAGTGGGTCTGTAGTTAGTCCCTCTTTTCTGGGGCGCTGCCCAGGATCACGCTCATGGCTGTGTGTGCTCCCCCTTTCAAATCCATTACAAATCCTCCAGACCTGCTGTCCCTGCAGGGCATCCGGGGGCTTTTCCACACGACCCTCAGACCTCCGCGTGTGTGTATGCCGCTTAACACCGCTATTATCTAGCGCCTCAGCCGTTTGCACCTCTCGCCTGTTCCCCGGGGCATTCCGGCCCTTTCCGCCCCCCCCGAGTGCACCGACCGTTTCCAGCTCTCAGTCTATTACACCGTCTGGCCTGGCCTCAGCCTGTGACACGCCTGATCGCTCTTCCTCATTGGCTCTGACAGATTCCCCATCACCTCCTGAT
>NC_049209.1:54321551-54466551 GCF_013347855.1 Anguilla anguilla
AAAGAAGAGAGAGGGAGGGATGGAGTGAGGTAGTGTAAGGGAGAGAGGAAGAGAAGACCGGGCATTATCTGCAGAGGGACAGAGTGGAGGGGTGGGGGATGGGGGGGGGGGCAGGGGCGGGGGTGAAAGGTCAGAGCAGGAAGGTGAAAGAGATTGGGCCACCCTGAATCTTAGTAACCCATTATAGCCCTGCCCTGTCCTGCCCCACCCAGCCCCAAACTTCCATCCCTACACTGTGTGTTTCTAAAAACATCCTTTCTTCCCAGTCAAATGCGTATTTCAAATGCTTAACTCTTCAGATGCCAAAATACTTAACTCATTAGAAGCCGGTAAAAGTTTTCAGAAACATTTCTGCAATAGGTCCCTGAGAATTTTCAATGAGACGTTGCCAAAGAAAAAGTACAAGCGCACAACACTTTTTTTCTGATTATTGGTTAAAATAGATATTTATTCATGTTCAAATATAAAGTATTTCATATTAGACACACAGAACCCAAGTCTGCTTCCTGTGCTTTAATGTGGGGTTCACCCAGACACACAGTGCAGAATTTATAAAAACTGATTTTGGTGTTGAATGCATCTCCTTGCTTTTTGAATTTTAAAATGTTATTTTAAATTATGAATAACAATGTTGAACACCGTTATGAGTTTCCAGCAACTTTTCTTTACCCACACACAGATTTACCAACCGCTATTTGTTTTTATGATAGGAAATGAATTCGAAATAGGGTAGAAAATATTTTAAAAACACAAAGATTCATCAATTATTTATTTGTTTTGACATATTTTGTATTGTTTTTAAACCGAGGGCTTCTTGTTTTAAGTGTTTTTTGCAAACTTGGTAACAGTTTTGATCAAGCGGAGTTGTGCTCACTGCGTCAGGGAGACGGACGGGCCTGTTTGACAGCTCACAGCCTTATCTCCAGCCGTACCCTGGCATCCAGCGTGACTCACATTCGGATCCCCGGTTTGGAGTGGCTTCCTGACAGCATCAAACCGCGCTTTAATGTTCCATTTAGGCCTCTGACAAAATGAGCCCCATTTCCCTATTAGAGACTCCATTACCCAGCATCACCCGCAGAATTATATGTGTCATCATACGGCATGATTTCATATCAAAGTATGAGGAATGTTTTTTATATTAACATACCTTAACACGTGTGACACGTGCAACAATAATACATCATCCAGTTTCTTTTTCCTACTAGTGCTTTACTCATTTATCATCATATTACACTTTATGAATCAGTTGACTTGTCACATGCATTAACTGGTGAAGTGAGCCCCAGGCTCAGCGTTCAGTGCTAGCAAGCTAATGTGCTGAACAGGCTCTGGCCCCACAGACCAGGGAGTCACCGCAAAGCCTTTACTGTACGTTACGGCATACACGTCCAACGCAACATCTTTCATGCATACTGTACCCTCCTTCGGTTATTTTTGGAGTGGCTGGACCCCGTACGTCTGAAACAGCGAATTTGCGGCAGTTTGGCAGAAGTTTTAAAATGTCAGAGCAGGTTTGTGGGTCGCAGAATGGCAGCATGCCAGAGTCCCTAAAGCTGCCGGAAGCTGCGATTTGACATTTTAAAGCGCGTGTTGGTTTAGCCGCGGCCCAGGCTGGTCCAGAGAGGAGCTTTCGCTAAGAGGCTCACGCCTGCATTCAGTCCACACACACTCTGCTCTTCTTTAGCCGCCATTAGTTGCACTAACTCTTTACAGGACCTGTGTGTGGTCTGTAACTGTAGTTCTGTACAGGACCCTGCGCTTCTGTGTGGACTGTAACTGTAGTTCTGTACAGGACCCTGCGCTTCTGTGTGGTCTGTAGCTGTAGTTCTGTACAGGACCCTGCACTTCTGTGTGGACTGTAACTGTAGTTCTGTACAGGACCCTGCGCTTCTGTGTGGTCTGTAACTGTAGTCATGTACAGGACCCTGCGCTTCTGTGTGGTCTGTAACTGCAGTCATGTACAGGACCCTGCGCTTCTGTGTGGTCTGTAACTTTAGTTCTGTACAGGACCCTGCGCTTCTGTGTGGTCTGTAACTGTAGTTCTGTACAGGACCCTGCGCTTCTGTGTGGTCTGTAACTGTAGTTCTGTACAGGACAAATGTCCAGGTCTACATTTCATTTCTTTGGACAAGAAATCTTGTGACTTTGGTGATTTTGGTAATTCTCTGGTGGGCGTGGCTGAGGACAGTTGTCCACGGAAACTGAAGCTGGTCTGAGGGCGTGTCCCCATTGGCAGGGCAGGGCCGGGGATTAAGCCACTCCCTTCTCTGTTTCTCCCAGGGTGCTTTGTGCTCCAGTGCCTCTTATCCATCTTAATTCTGCAGGGGCTTGACTCATATCCCCAATACAGCCCACACGTCATCATCCCCTTCTCTCTCTCTCCCTCCCTCTCTGTCTCTCCCTCCCTCTCTTCCCCCCCACTCTCCTGCTCTGTCTCTTCCTCTCACTCTCTCTCTTGCGCTCCCTCTCTCCCCCACTCTCCCCCCCTCTCTCCCCTCTCTCTCTCTTCCCCACTCCACCCCCCTCTCTCTCTTGAGTTCCCTCTCCCCCTCTTTCTCCCCCACTCTACCCCTCTCTCTCTCCTCTCCCCCACTCTCTCCCCTCTCTCTCTACCCTCTCTCCTCTCCCTGCTCTCTCTCTCTCTCCCCCCTGAATGTAAATTAGCTTAATTTAGCGTCTCTCTAATGGCTGCTGTGCTCTCAGCTCCTGCCCCTAATGGCACTCCTTCTGTTCCTTCATCTACTTCCTGTAATTAAGGCCCGCCCCCATGCACCCCCCCCCACGCACCCTGCTGCGCTGCCATGAGTTTACACACTAAGAGCCCACCTTTCCACAATTACCCCCCCCGTGAGTTTACACACTAAGAGCCCACCTTTCCACAATTACCCCCCCCCCGTGAGTTTACACACTAAGAGCCCACCTTTCCACAATTACCCCCCCCCATGAGTTTACACACTAAGAGCCCACCTTTCCACAATTACCCCCCCCCCCCCCCCCCCGTGAGTTGACACGCTAAGAGCCCACCTTTCCACAGTTACCCGCCCCCCCCTTGTGAGTTTACACACTAAAAGACCACCTTTCCACAATTATTCCCCCCCCTCCCCACGATCAGAACAGGGGTGGGGGTGGGGCTGTAGGAACTTTCCAAAACGGGGATACAATGACGTACACCGGACTCGTGCGAACCTGTGTGCATGATAGAGTGTCTGTGTGTGTGCGTGTGTGTGTGTGATAGCGCATGTGTGTGTGTGCACGTGTGAGAGGGCGTGCGTGTGTGAGAGGGTGTGCGTTTGTGTCCATGTGTCCCAGTGTGTGTGTGTGAGAGAGCGTGAGTGTGTGTGTGTGTGTGTGAGAGGGTGTGCGTGTGTGCGCACGATAGAGTGTGTGTGTGTGTGTGTCTGTGTGAGAGAGGGTGTGTGTGTGTGTGTCTGTGTGAGAGAGGGTGTGTGTGTGTGTGTGAGAGAGAGGGTGTGTGTGTGTGTGTGTGTGTGTGTGTGCGCGCGTGCGTCTGTCTGTAGAGGGGGCACCAGGACAGGAAGCCATGCAGAACTGAGCCGCTGCCCTCCCCTCCACCCGCCTCAGTGGCGCCCTCTACTGCAGAATTCCCACATGGCAAAATATAGGAATTGCTGGGCTATAAAGGGCTTTTTGCCTCTAGTTGAAAATTTGTACACACACACACAATTGCTCACACACACATGCGCACACACACACACACCTGCACACTAGTGCACACACACACATGGCTTTAATTCAGGAACTGCTGCTACTCCCTGTCTGGGTGAGAAGGTAAAGCCATGCACTCTTAACCCAGGGGGTTGCAGGCTAGAGTCCTGGGAGGTGCTAGGTACTGCGTGAGGAGCCGGTGTGTCCAGCAGCCAAGGCCTTGCACTTACACTCCATACCCCACCAACTCACAGCATTACACAGCATGGGAGGGGCTTCAGAGTGGGAGGGGCTGCAGCGTGCAAGGTGTTTCGGTGTGGGAGGGGTTTCAGTGTGGGAGGAGTTTCATTATGGGAGGGGTTTCAGCATGGGAGGAGTTTCAGCATGGGAGGTTCTCCGTTTCAGTGTGGGAGGAGTTTCAGCATAGAAGGGGTTTCAGTGTGGGAGAAGTTTCAGCTGTGGTGCTGATCTGCAGTGTTGTTCTGTGGAGCTGTTCTATAGCGTTGATCTGCAGTGTTGTTCTATAGTGTTGATCTGCAGTGTTGTTCTGTGGAGTTGTTCTAAAGTGTTGATCTGCAGTGTTGTTCTATAGTGTTGATCTGCAGTGTTGTTCTGTGGAGTTGTTCTAAAGTGTTTATCTGCAGTGTTGTTCTATAGTGTTGATCTGCAGTGTTGTTCTGTGGTGTTGTTCTAAAGTGTTGATCTGCAGTGTTGTTCTATAGTGTTGATCTGCAGTGTTGTTCTGTGGTGTTTGTGTGAAAGCTTTAGTGTTTTTTCTCCCTGCTTCATTGTCTCAGTAGAAGTCCTGGCTTCTGCACAAGCTCATTTCTCCCCCGCCCCCACCCCACCCCACCCCCCCGTCCCCCCGTCCCCCCCTTGAGGTAGGGCTATATTTGGGCATGAGGCATGTGGAGGGGAGCTGTCACGGGGCAAACGATGATGCTGTTGAACTCGATTGTTTGGATGGAGAATGGGGAGGGAGGAAACTGAACGGGGGCCACAGGCATCAACAACCTCGCCTGTCAGCCACCCCCCCCCCTACCTTTCAGTTCTCTCCTCAGCGAAGGTGAGAGAGGAACTCTGGTTTCTTTTTTTTTAAATTCGCTAACCAGGAGCAACGACCAATGAGGGTGGAACTGTGGGCGGGCAGTTTGACACGGACGGTACGCGCACGGTGAGGGCTGTGGGAGATGCGTTTGAGGGGGTGGGGGATGCGTTTGAGGGAGTGGGGGCTGTGGGGGGGCGTGTGTGATTCAGGGCGGGCCCCCCCTCTTCGAGGCGTCGTGCATAGGGGCTGATCTTTCCGCTGGGGTACGGGGCGACTCCGCACGCGAATGAAACTGACATGGGAAGTTGGCCATTATTGTTATCATAATAACTGTTATTACCGCTACCAGCAGCAGCCCTCCTCTGCTATGGGGGGGTCCGGGGGGGGGGGGGGCGGTGTGTCATTCGGCCAGGATGACGCCGTCAAGTGCTGGGAAGCGACTGACTCTGAATGTAAAATAAAAAAGGTTGAATCACCCTGGCACTCTTTCAATTTCTCTCTCGCTCCCTGTTTCTCTCGCTCTCTCTCGCTCCCTGTTTCTCTCGCTCTCTCTCCCTCAGAAGCCATAGCCCCCACGCACAACATTAATCCCAGTTATACAAAAAACCTCCATCTCTCCTTATCGCGCTTCAGCAAATCTTCGCTTGCTGGGAACACTTTTCTTCTTACTTGTCATTTTACACCCCCCCCCCCCCCCACATAAAATTCCTCCGCTCTACCCCCAAACACACACACCTATCAATAGCTATTATTACTATGACTCACAACACCGCCATACAATACTCCATTTCAGATATGACTCTGTGCTGCCATCCAGTGGAATTTCACAAAAATGCATGTTGGCGGACGGCTGTGCTTTTCCACTTTATCAAAACAAAGCCCCCCCCCCCCCCCCCTTTCCTTTTTACCTCGTATTTACAGTTATTTGTGCCTTGCGAGGCAAAGACCATACCACATTCACAGGGCTTTTAGGATGTGACTAAGACAAGCTGCTTTTGTGTTTGATGAAAGCTTTTTTTTATGTGTGTGTGTGGAATACATTTCTGCCAAACCGCCCTCAGATTTTTCTTGTTTTGCAGGGAGAGATTCCCCATCTCAGCCCCGATCAGCGCCGCACTGCTGATCAGACTTTAAGGGCGTGCGCTCGGTACCGCTCGATCTGCTGGGACCTGGGGACGGGTCCTGCTCCAGTACCGCACATGGCGCTCGCCCCAGAATGTGTGCTCCAGGCCCCAGAATGTGTGCTCCAGGCCCCAGAATGTGTGCTCCAGGCCCCAGAATGTGTGCTCCAGGCCCCAGAATGTGTGCTCCATGCCCCAGAATGTGTGCTCCAGGCCCCAGAATGTGTGCTCCACGCCCCAGAATGTGTGCTCCAGGCCCCAGAATGTGTGCTCCATGCCCCAGAATGTGTGCTCCAGGCCCCAGAATGTGTGCTCCAGGCCAGGGCCAGTGGAACACAGACGGGACATAGTGCTGCTCGAAAACTCACACGCTGGACAGAGTCTCTACCGCCTGAAGCTGTCTGGGGGGAAAGAGGAAAAACTGGTTGCTCAGGTAAAGAGGGAGCGCAAATAACCGGTGCGTTCCACATTCACCTAAAAACACTGCCGGGACGGGTAGAGGAATCTATAGAGCAGCCAGCTCCCGAACCGTAAATAACCCCCCGCCCCCCAAGGCATCCCTTCTCTATCGGCTACCCTCTCTGCTCTCCTCTCCGTATGAATAACACCAAATAATATATATGGCAGGAGGACGGACGGCCTGCCCCCCTTTAAATAAAAACACACTGCGGTGGCGCTTCGCTGCTGACCAGGCCTCGGCCGCGTGCGCTAGGCCCGTTAGCCGTTAGCGTCTCAGGAGTCAGTATTTCAGTCTGTGGTCTGGATGCGTCTGCAACGAGAGCAACAGGCTCAGGTGGGAAACTCTCCAGGTTCCCTTTCCTGTCAGGATTTATCCGTGCGAACGGTCACCTGCGTGGCGCACTGCAGTCTTCTATCAGCCCTTCGGCATCAGGGATGTGTCTGCGTTTCATGCAAACGTCTGATCTTCATTATTTGATCAGTCCAGTCACTAGCGTGCTCCGACAGTTTAGCACGTTTCGTGAATGACAGCCGAACTCTGTTCTTCTGTCCCTGCATTAAGTGTTTTACCCGTTGAAACCGTGTTGGGGTGCTCACCCAATTAGCCAATTAGAGCCTGGGGTAATTGGTGGAAACGCAAACCAGGGGAGCTGTCCACCCAGGATCTAAATTTGTCCTAAACAAAATGTATTTAATGTGAACAACCAATTACTGTGGTGTTAGTTTTGCCACAATGAAATAAATGTCTGTTTATCTCATTTTACTCATTTGATTGGATCAGAATGCTGATAACTCAGGTAAACTTGGAGTGTCAAGCATCAAGACACCTATGCTGCAGGTAACATTAACTTACCCTGAAAAGGATGAATATACCCTGAGAAATATTATACCTGAGAAAAGTAAAAAGTAAATATAGCCTCATTAAGATTAATATACCCTGAGAAAGATTAATATAGCTTCAGAAATATTACTATACATTATAAAGAAATATTAATGTACCCTAAGAAATATTAACATACCCTGAAAAATAAGAATATATGAGCAAGATTACCCAGAGAAAGGGAATAATATGACTATTTTAGCTTCCAAAGGACAATTCAGGCTTTCAGTTACACGCAGTAAACTATCCCCCCACGTGGCAATCATCATCAATATCACCATCATCATCCTCTCTTTCAGACTTCTCCTCTGTTCCACCAGTATAGCCAAAACATCATCAAAAAAACGCCGCTAATTCTGTATATTTCGTCTACAGCGTGCGTGTAGTCGCACAGATATACATGGTCACGAGCACTTGTGTAGGCACATACGGGAAACAGCACGGGAAGATGACGAAAACGCTGTTTTCTAATTGCAAGCAGCTGGGTGCACGCTGCTAGGCGGAAGTGGAGAACGAGGAATGGGAACTGGGTGCAGTATTAAGTTCTTAATCACCTGACCAATTGCATAGAACCTTTATTTTGGTCGTCATTGTCCGCAGTCTTAAATTATTATTTTGTCAGGACGTGTTTAGTGAACAGTATCTGATCAAGTTAGCGAGATATTTTTTCGTATATAATGTATGGTACTTTTCCGTCGCTCTCACCATTGGCCCGTTGAAAGATGATCATGCCCTGATCCTTCTGAAAGACCAAACGAGCCGATAAATCCCTCTCAATTTAACACTGCTTGGGGGCATAGTGCATTTTCACTGGCACCGTTGTTCGTTCAAAAACATTTGTCGGCGAGCGAATGCAGCCTGTAACACTGAGTCAGACTCGTTACTCCAGCGCTGAGGTTGAGCGTGTCCGCGTCACAAAGTGCAGGTAATAGCTAATTTATACAAAGACAAAGTTCACTTTCCGGTTGTCAGAGTTGTGTAAAAACACCGGGGTTTCGACGAAAGAAGAACCCCGTCGCGGAAGCGAGGTTTGCTTTTTGTTAGTTTTGTATCTTAATTCTGTCTCTTCTCTCCGAAGCTGAAAACCCCATCACTGTTTCGGTTTATCTTTTCTATCATTCATTTATCATATTTTCTATCATTCGTTTAAGTCTAAAACTTCGATCTGCAGTTGAATCTGAATGGATTGTGTCTTGGTATACTTTTAAAAAACGAATTCGAGTTTGATCCGGCCCTTTCGATAGGTAGACCAAGGCCTAGTGACACTGACGTTTGTACTGCTTTTTTCTAATATAATTGGTGCAAGTGCATTGAAAATCGTTAAATAATTTCGGTCTAGCCTATACCAACGTCACACTTGGTTGTATTATTATTTATCGGCTCGCATTTCAAGGCGTGTGTAGTCTACATCGACATTCGGATGTATTTTCCAACATAAAAGTAATACATGATTCAAGTTAAAAATCAATAATTGTGCTGTTTCAGTAATCGTTATTTTTACGCGAGAAATTCACCCGACAAAAAAAACCAAAACACGTAATCGCACTTCTCTTCCCCCCCCCCCCCCCCCCCTTTCGCGTGCACGCACGCAAACCAGCATGCACACGCGCTTGTGTGCTCCGGTGTTTTCAGAACAAAGACAGACTGTATACTGCTATTTCAGTTAATTAGCAATAAATATGTATTTTTTTGTACATAAAAATAAATACCGTGCTTGAATAACAAACCTTTGAATTAATTCACACTCCTCCATTCTGTGGTTTTTGAATGTTCTTTTTCTGAATTTGAAATTGAAACGGGGAAGTGAAAGTGAGACTCTGCACTAGTAGGCTATGTGGTGGGTTGCTGGATTCCTGGATTTGGTGTTGTTGGGTTGTTAACACTTACAGGGTGCATGAATCTTTATAAAACCATAAACAGGCGGATGCAGACGCACATTTTTCTAATGTCTTCATGTGAAAATCGCAGCAGAGAAAGTTTTGCAAATGTAGAGTGTAGCCCCACTGGTTGCTTCTGCTTGATCCCATGTGGGGAAAGTCGTGTGAGAACCTTCCGGAATGCTCCACCGTCGTTCCTGTGCTGCCCCCCGCAGGATGTCGGGGCAGCTGCGCGTGGCGGTCGTGGGCGCCGGGGGGGCGGGGCTTTGCGCCGCTCGCCACATCCTGTCCCGCCAGGGCGTTTTCCGGCCCCCGGTAGTGTACGAGCTCTCCAGCGCGGTGGGCGGGACCTGGGTGTACGAGGACTGCACAGGCTGCCATGAAAACGGACTGCCCATTCATAGCAGCATGTACCGGGACCTCAGGTACAGGCCTCACCTGAGCACGCAGGTACCTGAGCACACAGGTACAGGCCTCACCTGAGCACACAGGTACCTGAGCACAAGGTACAGGGCTCACCTGAGCACACAGGCACAGGGCTCACCTGAGCACAAAGGTACCTGAGCACACAAGTACAGGGTTCACCTGAGCACACAGGCACAGGCCTCACCTGAATACAGGACATGTTCTTCACACACCAGCAAAACAGCAGGAAAACTGTTCTGAAACCACAGTCATCTTAAAGGCCAGATTTATTCTATTCTACTATTCTATTCTAGGTTTGGCTGCACCCTGCAAGTTTTTATCACACATGCACAACTTGGGCAGTACACTAACTACTGTAAATAATGACGCATTCAGAATCCCAGGTGGACACAGAACATTCTTGTGTTCCCAATATCATGCTTGGCTGTAGGTTGCTATAGTGACTTTAGCCTGTGAAGAGACTGTGAGCTTGTTCTTATATTTGATTTGACACACCCTCCTGCCCCCCCCTCCCCTCCCTGCAGGACCAACCTGCCCAAGGAGGTCATGATGTTCCCAGATTTCCCCTTTGACCCCCAGCTGCCCTCCTTTCTGCCCCATCAGGAAGTGCTGCGATACCTGGAGAGATACAGTCAGCACTACGGTATCACCCCTCACATCCGGGTACTGTCGCCATGGCAACACCCCTCACATCCGGATACTGTCGCTATGGCAACACCCCTCATATCTGGATTCTGTCACAATGACAACACCCCTCACATCCGGGTACTGCCGCTATGGCAACACCCCTCACATCCGGGTACTGTCACCACGGCAACACCCCTCACATCTGGGTACTGTCACCACGGCAACACCCCTTACGTCTTGGTACTGTCACTATGCCAATGCCCTTTACATCCAGGTACCATCACCATGGCAACACCTCTCACATCCAGGTAGTCATTATGATGACACCCCTGGCATCCAGGTGCCATCACCATGGCGACACCCCTCGCTCACATCGAAGTTCTGCCACATAGGTGTCAGTTGTGAACTTCCCTCCCATAATTTTACCCACATTTCTAGCCTGGTCTGCTTAAGGAAAGGAACCCAAGACAGGGGTCATTTCATCTAACAATGCAGGTTCGAATATTCATATGTTCCACGCAAGCTTTAAATACACCTGCATAAGCATCAAACCCAGTTAAAACCAGAACACTAATGGAAAATTAATAGTCATTTTGGCTGTTTTTTTCTGTTTTTGATTATGGACACGATGATAAATATACATCCCATGTGCTCAGTTTGAAACAGTGGTGGAGGAAGTGAAGCCAGTCACCATGGAGACGGGGGAGGGAAAGCTGACGTGGGAGGTGACATCATCAGGTGGGCAGTGTGGACGAAGGACAGAGACGTTCGACGCCGTGTTTGTATGCAACGGGTAAGAGGGGCGAAACGTCTGCCCCACAGCGGGGGGGCAAAAAACCCATCCTGCCATCAATCTGAGAACCCCAGGCAGCCAGAAACAGTCAGATACGCCGATCTCAGCCATGGAGAAAAACCGCGGAGCTGACCCTTTTAGCGGGCGTGCAGAGGGTCCGTACTCCGAGCACAGGGAGGCGTGTACGAGCACTGGGGAACGGCCCTGACTGCTGTCACAGATGATTCATACTCAAGACCAAACTGCCAACTTTCACATTCCTTCCACCTGGTACACTTTTCCCTCGTTCCGGAAAGTCCAGCACTATTGGCTGCTGCTACCCTGCCAGTGCAGCCAGCAAATCAGAACACTCAACCTCAGCACTGGCAGCGAAGTTTTGACCATTGCAAACATCCAGCCGACTATCTGGTTATTTCAGGCAACCTGTGATATATAATCATGCTGACCTCTGACCTTTGAACTCTTTCTCTCTGCAGTCATTACTCTGACCCCCACCTGCCCTCCATCCCAGGACTGGAACACTTTAAAGGTGCAGCTGCACACCTGTTTGTCTGTTTCTCTGCCTGTCTGTGAGGGTGACTGTTCTACCTGCATGTTTTTGTCTGTCTTTGTGTTTTAACCTCCTTGGGGCCTTAAGAGTCTGCCACTCTCAGCAGTACCCCTGAACCGTAACGACAGCTCTCAAGCCCCAGCCAGATTTCACACCAGTGCTCATTTTTTATTTCAAACACTCAGACCTCTAATCAAACAGAAGTTGGTTTGTGTTCAAGCGAAGAGTCGCTGCCCTAGAAGTGGGTGGGAGAATAACCCAGGCGCGACTCGTTCCAGAAAATCAATATTTCGCAGAGCATCGTGCCCCTGCCGAGATGTGAGATTTTAGGCACTCTGTCTCTGTCAGGGTGGCTGAATCATATTTCGAGATGGTGAAGATTGGTTCCGCGCACTCCATCATCGCAGCGCTGTTTGAAAGCAAAAGGCCACGGTAGCGATGGCAGCAATACCGCTATCTGGCCGCGATCTCGGCGACCATTTGAGGTCATTTTTATACGTTTATCTGCGCGGTGTGAGTGGAATGCTTGTTTTCTTGGGTATAGCTGCAGTCCTGCTGGCTTGTTGTCTTGGGTATAGCTGCAGTCCTCCAGGCTCGTTTTCTTGGGTATAGTCGCAGTCCTCCTGGCTTGTTGTCTTGGGTATAGCTGCAGTCCTCCAGGCTCGTTTTCTGGGTATAGCTGCAATCCTCCAGGCTCATTTTCTTGGGTATAGCCGCAGTCCTCCTGGCTTGTTGTCTTGGGTATAGCTGCAGTCCTCCAGGCTCGTTTTCTGGGGTATAGTCGCAGTCCTCCAGGCTTGTTTTCTTGGGTATAGCTGCAATCCTCCAGGCTCATTTTCTTGGGTATAGCCGCAGTCCTCCAGGCTCGTTTTCTTGGGTATAGCTGCAATCCTCCAGGCTCATTTTCTTGGGTATAGCCGCAGTCCTCCAGGCTCGTTTTCTTGGGTATAGCTGCAATCCTCCAGGCTCATTTTCTTGGGTAGCCACTGAAGAAAGGACAACACCGATCATCCCGAGTGTGAGCTTTAGTGTGCTTTTTTCTCCTCTGTGCTCCTCTGAATGCCTTTAAGGTTGGCTGTTCCTCCTCTGGAGAATTAAAGGAAATTTTCTCCAAATTTCATCAGGCGCATACGTTGTTCTTATGTCTTATGATTATTGCGATGTTAATAAATGCTGTAAAGACAGCTTGATCCAACTTTTTTAAAACCAAAAAACCAGTCTTCATATTTGGGTTTGCAATGCAATTCAAATAATATTACTACTAAAGATACGGGTGAATAAGATGCTCATTAAGGTACAGGTGAAGTATCATAGCCAGGATTGGCAATGAACTATAGGAGATTAAGGCACAGGGAAACGCACAAAAATCACAGTGTACGCCAACTCAACATTAAGTTTAAAAGGTGGGAACACCGCGGACATACTGCCGTGCTGGACTAACAGAGGACAGGCACTTGCACAAATATGCGTACGACCCGAATTTGAAATCACAAAATTGTGGTGGACAAAATCCATGGATGCCAGACTTGTGTACTTTTCATATGAAACAGGAGATGAGCTCATTAGACCTACGTCATTAGGAGGTCTTTGTCAAGCTTTGAGGAGCACTCTCTTGTAAGTGTACCCAGTACAACACATTATTCTGGCTGGGTATGTGCTGTATGCAGATTGTGAAAAGTTTTTCTGTGTTTGGCTGAATTTGTTCACTAGGATCAGGGCCTGAGGCTGCTCCTCTCTGTCGCTCCCTACAGGCACCCTGTTACACAGCCACTCCTATCGCTACCCAGACCCTTTCGCTGGCCAATCAGTGGTGGTGCTGGGGGCGGGACCGTCAGGATTGGACATCTCCTTTGAACTAGCAAGCGTCAACGCCCAGGTGACCCCACCCCCGCTTTTTCCTGTGTCCCAGTCTCCACATCCAGTCTCTGCTGAAGTTGGTACATTTGTATGAAAAGCAGACACTAGATCTTTCCAAAGCATTGAGTAGAAGCGGTAATGTGAATCTAATAAAGTATTTTAACCAATGAGAGAAAATGTGAGAAACACACTGATATTGTGATAATGACAGCTTTTCAAATACAGTGTAGCTCATATTTCCTTACATGAAAATATTTTTTTGTGATTTTCTCCTCATTTCGAATGGATTCAATGCCCAAAAATGGGATGCCTCCACACGCTGGACCCCCTCCCATGTCTGGCTGGGTTCCCAAACTTACCTCCCTCATGCTTGTAGGAAGTCCTTTCAAGGTCCCATTCACACAAATACAAGACCTGTAAAAACTTTCTGTTAGTCTAAATCTGTGACATTCCAGGCAGTCAGTAAAACACTATAAAAGCATCCTCAATGTCCCTGAAAATAAACCCTGCTCCAGGATCAGCTTTTCCCCAAACACAACTATTCCAGGAAAAACGGGAAATCTGACCCAGGATCAATCCCTTAGGAAACAGCACAGGACAGGAAGCTTTTCAGGATCATCTCTCAGAAGAAATGTAAATCCAAGAACTTAACTTTTAAAGCACCTCTGTAAAAAATGTTCTTTTGAAGCACTTTTAGCTCCTTCACTTTTTGTTAAAATTTGCAGGTTTTTTGAGGAGCGCGAGTTCCCCAGCTTAGCGGGATGAGTCACACTGCCAAGCCCCTTCCTGAATCACACCACTCTGCTCTTATGCACCACACCTCAGGCACTTTTTAAACACCCCCCCCCCCCCTGCCTTCCAGGTCACTCTGAGTCACGGCAGACCCCCCCTGCAGTTCCCCCTGCCCCCCCAGATCCAGCAGGCCCCCCCGGTGTGCAGGGTGCTGAAGGACGGGGCAGTGCAGTTTCAGGACGGGGAAGTGGCCCACCCCCAAGTGCTCCTGCTCTGTACAGGCTACAGGTTCAGCTACCCCTTCCTGGACCCGACGCAGCTGGGCCTACAGGTGCAGACTCACCTGGTCTCCCCGCTCTACAAGCACCTGCTGCCGCCTGCCTGCCCCTCCCTCTTCATCGTAGGCGTGTGCAAGGTCATCTGCCCCTTCCCCCACTTCCATTCGCAGGTCAGGCCCCGCCCACTCGGCCACGCCCTTCCGGGCAGAGTCATACTATTATTACTAACGGCTTACTTACAAACTCTCAAAGTCTGCATGTGCCTCTATTCTCCCCACCTCTCCTTCCCGCTCTCTCTCCTGCTCTTGATCTCTGCCTTTGTCTGTCTGTTCCTGTACTTTCCTGTCATTCTCACGCCCTCTCTTTCTCTCTCCTTCTCTTTCTCTCATTCTCTCCTGCCGTCTGTCCACTCTTCCGGCCCCCACCCCCTCTCTCTCTCCCTCTCCCCCTCTCTCTGTCTCTATGCAGGTGCAGTTTGCTCTGGCGGTACTAGAGGGCACCGTTTCCCTGCCCTCGAAGGCAGAGATGGAGGAGGAGGTCCAGAGAGAGATGGAGAGGAAGCTGGCGGAGGGGGTGAAGCCCCAGCACCTGCTCAATTTGGAGTGGAGCCAGTGGGAGTACTACCAGGCCCTGGCAGGCATGGGGGGGTTCAGCCCCCCTCCCCCCGTCACTCAGAGTCTGTATGAGGAAGTGCGGCAACAGAGGCAGAGACACCCGCAGAAATACAGGCAGCTGAACTATCGACTCATCAGTGACACGCAGTGGGAAGAGGTGGAACTGCAGCCTAACAGGCCGGAGGACTGGGACAGAGTGACTGAGACACAGGAGAAGGAGAGGTTGGAGAGAAATGTGGATTAAAACCCTGGAGCAGATAAGGGACACTGAATGCAACAAGCGCGAATCCACAATAGCTGCGACCGCACACACGCATACATCCATGTGTGTGTGCATCCACGCACACACCCTCACAAACACCTGACCTCTTCTTTGGCTCATGGCCATTTTGTTTCACAGCAGCTGAACGTAACAGTTCTAGTGAACAGGCTCAATTAGTGATTTCAACACAGAAACTGAGTAGGTGGCAAGACTGAGGTTAACGCTCCTGTGAGAAAAGCCATGATAATGTGCTTTTAGAGAGCTCAGCATAACACCTGATGGATGTTCAAAACCTTTTGAAAACATTCAGTCATTGTTTTCAAAGGTACAGAGATCATAGTGGAAATGTATTCCTACCTAACATTAAAGCAAGTATTGTGTTTAAACATAAAATATGAAAAGGATAATGAAACAAATTTTTAGATAATTAAAGCTTTGAAAATCATAGTGTTTTTCAAAATGCCAACGCAAAAGACGTTTCAGAAGAAAATGCGAGAGAGGTTTTTTTAAAAAATAGGATCAGGTAGACATAGTCCAAACAATAATAAAATTAATTGCAATTAAATGTCTTGTTTGATTATTTGAATTTTATCCATGATGTATGATTTAAAAAGTAACTGCTTCCAAGTGATCTCGTGTCATTTTGCATTTCTCTGTAGTTTAAAATTGCGGAATTTACACCCATGGCTGGGAATCTGCTCTCAAAAATGGCATGCCACTGTCTCTGTGGCGCAATCGGTTAGCGCGTTCGGCTGTTAACCGAAAGGTTGGTGGTTCGAGCCCACCCAGGGACGTGACTGCTTCCATTTTTTAAAATTAAATCAGTGGCCAGGGCTCGGAGAGGTCACGATGGCGGTAAACCTGTACACGTACACATGCAGTAATCCCACCCCTGTGGCATGATGCGGGCCCAATGGCTTTAGCCCTGCACACACCCTGCCCCTGCAGAAGAAAATGCTGACCAGGGAAAGTAGGAAACAGGTCAGCAAGTCCAGGAAGTGATCATACAAATGTTGCACACAGGCCAGAAAATTCAAATGCATATGAAGGTCCCAAAGTCCCAAGCCCACCCACCCTTTCATCTTTTTGAGACTTTGGAACGCCAGGATAGTAAGAAATGAAAAGAATTGGCCAATCAAAAGCCACATGGCGACAAAGAATGTCGTGGCCTGACAGGGTCCGTATGATTACCCAAAAAAAGGGCTCCAAGAGGAGGGCCAGTGGCGCAATGGATAACGCGTCTGACTACGGATCAGAAGATTCCAGGTTCGACTCCTGGCTGGCTCGTTAGCTTTTGCCTATTGTGAGTTAACAGCCCATGAGTACAACTACTGTTTGCAAAAAAGAAAAAAGAAAAAAATGAGTTCACATCACGACTGACAGTGATTCCCTGTTAAACTGAGATGAGTTGAATACAAATAAGGTCAGATCACCTGATCCTGCTCCCGCTGTCCCCTTGGCAAGTACCTCTCACACACCCAACCCTAAACTTAGCAATGGTAAATATACAGGCCTACGCTGATTTCATTTTCCATCCTTACAGCATATACAGGAAAAAACAGGCCAGCAAATGCAGAAAAGAGGTCAACAAATGCAGGGAACATGTCAGCAAATGCAGGGAACAGGTCAGCAAATGCAGAGAACCAGTCAACAAATGCAGGGAACAGGTCTGAAAATGCTGGAAACAGACCAGCCAGATCAGGAAATGGGCATGCAAATGTTACACACAGGCCAGATAATTGAACAGCAAATGCACAAAAAAGACAGCACTACAGGAAAGAGGCCAGAAAATGCAGGAAATGGGCCAGAAAGTTCAGGAAATAGGCCTGCAAATGCAGGAAACAGGGCAGCAAAAAAAAAAAAAACAGGCAGGAAAACAAATACCATAACACAGTAGCGTGGCCGAGCGGTCCAAGGCGCTGGATTTAGGCTCCAGTCTCTTCGGAGGCGTGGGTTCAAATCCCACCGCTGCCAAAACAGATCCTTTATGCAAAAGCTGAATTTAAAAACACATGTAGCTGTAACTGTATCTGTGCTCATCCGAAATCTAGTGATCTGCAGTATCTGAAGATACTGCTCCCTGCATGCTGAGTAGATCGGGCTGTGCCTGGATCATATTTCTGCTTCTGGTCTTATTTTCTCTTTGTTGACCATTGATTTAAATTGAAACCAAAGTCCCAGGTAAGCCCGCCCACTCTTTCATTTATTTGAGACTTTGGAACGGAAAGCCAGGATAGAAAGAAATGGAAAGAATTGGCCAATCAAAAGCCACATGGCGACAAAGAATGTCGTGGCCTGACAGGGTCCGTATGATTACCCAAAAAAGGGCTCCAAGAGGAGGGCCAGTGGCGCAATGGATAACGCGTCTGACTACGGATCAGACGATTCCAGGTTCGACTCCTGGCTGGCTCGTTAGCTTTTGCCTATTGTGAGTTAACAGCCCATGAGTACAACTACTGTTTGCAAAAGAAAAAAATGAGTTCACATCACGACTGACGGTGATTCCCTGTTAAACTGAGATGAGTTGAATACAAATAAGGTCAGATCACCTGATCCTGCTCCCGCTGTCCCCTTGGCAAGTACCTCTCACACACCCAACCCTAAACTTAGGAATGGTAAATATACAGGCCTACTCTGATTTCATTTTCCATCCTTACAGCATATACAGGAAAAAACAGGCCAGCAAATGCAGGGAACATGTCAGCAAATGCAGGGAACAGGTCAGCAAATGCAGAGAACCAGTCAACAAATGCAGGGAACAGGTCAGAAAATGCTGGAAACAGACCAGCCATATCAGGAAATGGGCATGCAAATGTTACACACAGGCCAGAAAATTCAACAGCAAATGCACAAAAAAGACAGCACTACAGGAAATAGGCCTGCAAATGCGGGAAACAGGCAGGCCAAAAAAAAAAAACAGGCAGGAAAACAACTACAATAACGTGGTAGCGTGGCCGAGCGGTCCAAGGCGCTGGATTAAGGCTCCAGTCTCTTCGGAGGCGTGGGTTCGAATCCCACCGCTGCCAATACGGCTCCTTTATGCAAACGCCGCGTTTAGAAACACATGTATCTGTACTCATCTGAAATCTAGTGATCTGCAGTAACTGAAGATACTGATTCCAGCATGCGGAGTAGATCGGGCTGTGGCTGGGTCAGTTTTCTGCTTCTGGTCTTATTTTCCCTTTGCTGACCTATGATTTAAATTGAAACCAAAGTCCCAGGAAAGCCCGCCCGCCCTTTCATCTTTTTGAGACTTTTGAACGGAAAGCCAGGATAGAAAGAAATGGAAATGCTGGAAACAGACCAGCCAGATCAGGAAATGGGAATGCAAATGTTGCACACAGGCCAGATAATTGAACAGCAAATGCACAAAAAAGACAGCACTACAGGAAAGAGGCCAGAAAATGCAGGAAATGGGCCAGAAAGTTCAGGAAATAGGCCTGCAAATGCAGGAAACAGGCCAGCAAAAAAAAAAAAACAGGCAGGAAAACCAATACCATAACACGGTAGCGTGGCCGAGCGGTCCAAGGCGCTGGATTTAGGCTCCAGTCTCTTCGGAGGCGTGGGTTCGAATCCCACCGCTGCCAAAACGGATCCTTTATGCAAAAGCTGAATTTAAAAACACATGTAGCTGTAACTGTATCTGTGCTCATCCGAAATCTAGTGATCTGCAGTATCTGAAGATACTGCTCCCTGCATGCTGAGTAGATCGGGCTGTGCCTGGATCATATTTCTGCTTCTGGTCTTATTTTCTCTTTGTTGACCATTGATTTAAATTGAAACCAAAGTCCCAGGTAAGCCCGCCCACTCTTTCATTTATTTGCGACTTTGGAACGGAAAGCCAGGATAGAAAGAAATGGAAAGAATTGGCCAATCAAAAGCCACATGGCGACAAAGAATGTCGTGGCCTGACAGGGTCCGTATGATTACCCAAAAAAGGGCTCCAAGAGGAGGGCCAGTGGCGCAATGGATAACGCGTCTGACTACGGATCAGAAGATTCCAGGTTCGACTCCTGGCTGGCTCGTTAGCTTTTGCCTATTGTGAGTTAACAGCCCATGAGTACAACTACTGTTTGCAAAAGAAAAAAATGAGTTCACATCACGACTGACGGTGATTCCCTGTTAAACTGAGATGAGTTGAATACAAATAAGGTCAGATCACCTGATCCTGCTCCCGCTGTCCCCTTGGCAAGTACCTCTCACACACCCAACCCTAAACTTAGCAATGGTAAATATACAGGCCTACTCTGATTTCATTTTCCATCCTTACAGCATATACAGGAAACAGGCCAGCAAATGCAGAAAAGAGGTCAACAAATGCAGGGAACATGTCAGCAAATGCAGGGAACAGGTCAGCAAATGCAGAGAACCAGTCAACAAATGCAGGGAACATGTCAGAAAATGCTGGAAACAGACCAGCCATATCAGGAAATGGGCATGCAAATGTTACACACAGGCCAGAAAATTCAACAGCAAATGTACAAAAAAGACAGCACTACAGGAAAGAGGCCAGAAAATGCAGGAAATGGGCCAGAAAGTTCAGGAAATAGGCCTGCAAATGCAGGAAACAGGCCAGCAAAAAAAAAAAAACAGGCAGGAAAACAACTACAATAACGTGGTAGCGTGGCCGAGCGGTCCAAGGCGCTGGATTAAGGCTCCAGTCTCTTCGGAGGCGTGGGTTCGAATCCCACCGCTGCCAAAACGGATCCTTTATGCAAAAGCTGAATTTAAAAACACATGTAGCTGTAACTGTATCTGTGCTCATCCGAAATCTAGTGATCTGCAGTATCTGAAGATACTGCTCCCTGCATGCTGAGTAGATCGGGCTGTGCCTGGATCATATTTCTGCTTCTGGTCTTATTTTCTCTTTGTTGACCATTGATTTAAATTGAAACCAAAGTCCCAGGTAAGCCCGCCCACTCTTTCATTTATTTGCGACTTTGGAACGGAAAGCCAGGATAGAAAGAAATGGAAAGAATTGGCCAATCAAAAGCCACATGGCGACAAAGAATGTCGTGGCCTGACAGGGTCCGTATGATTACCCAAAAAAGGGCTCCAAGAGGAGGGCCAGTGGCGCAATGGATAACGCGTCTGACTACGGATCAGAAGATTCCAGGTTCGACTCCTGGCTGGCTCGTTAGCTTTTGCCTATTGTGAGTTAACAGCCCATGAGTACAACTACTGTTTGCAAAAGAAAAAAATGAGTTCACATCACGACTGACGGTGATTCCCTGTTAAACTGAGATGAGTTGAATACAAATAAGGTCAGATCACCTGATCCTGCTCCCGCTGTCCCCTTGGCAAGTACCTCTCACACACCCAACCCTAAACTTAGCAATGGTAAATATACAGGCCTACTCTGATTTCATTTTCCATCCTTACAGCATATACAGGAAACAGGCCAGCAAATGCAGAAAAGAGGTCAACAAATGCAGGGAACATGTCAGCAAATGCAGGGAACAGGTCAGCAAATGCAGAGAACCAGTCAACAAATGCAGGGAACATGTCAGAAAATGCTGGAAACAGACCAGCCATATCAGGAAATGGGCATGCAAATGTTACACACAGGCCAGAAAATTCAACAGCAAATGTACAAAAAAGACAGCACTACAGGAAAGAGGCCAGAAAATGCAGGAAATGGGCCAGAAAGTTCAGGAAATAGGCCTGCAAATGCAGGAAACAGGCCAGCAAAAAAAAAAAAACAGGCAGGAAAACAACTACAATAACGTGGTAGCGTGGCCGAGCGGTCCAAGGCGCTGGATTAAGGCTCCAGTCTCTTCGGAGGCGTGGGTTCGAATCCCACCGCTGCCAATACGGCTCCTTTATGCAAACGCCGCGTTTAGAAACACATGTATCTGTACTCATCTGAAATCTAGTGATCTGCAGTAACTGAAGATACTGATTCCAGCATGCGGAGTAGATCGGGCTGTGGCTGGGTCAGTTTTCTGCTTCTGGTCTTATTTTCCCTTTGCTGACCTATGATTTAAATTGAAACCAAAGTCCCAGGAAAGCCCGCCCGCCCTTTCATCTTTTTGAGACTTTTGAACGGAAAGCCAGGATAGAAAGAAATGGAAATGCTGGAAACAGACCAGCCAGATCAGGAAATGGGAATGCAAATGTTGCACACAGGCCAGATAATTGAACAGCA
The DNA here is from genome assembly GCF_013347855.1 of Anguilla anguilla. Lineage (NCBI taxonomy): Eukaryota > Metazoa > Chordata > Actinopteri > Anguilliformes > Anguillidae > Anguilla > Anguilla anguilla. The sequence goes on from NC_049209.1 coordinate 54,342,893, forward strand.
AATGCACAAAAAAGACAGCACTACAGGAAAGAGGCCAGAAAATGCAGGAAATGGGCCAGAAAGTTCAGGAAATAGGCCTGCAAATGCAGGAAACAGGCCAGCAAAAAAAAAAAAAACAGGCAGGAAAACCAATACCATAACACGGTAGCGTGGCCGAGCGGTCCAAGGCGCTGGATTTAGGCTCCAGTCTCTTCGGAGGCGTGGGTTCGAATCCCACCGCTGCCAAAACGGATCCTTTATGCAAAAGCTGAATTTAAAAACACATGTAGCTGTAACTGTATCTGTGCTCATCCGAAATCTAGTGATCTGCAGTATCTGAAGATACTGCTCCCTGCATGCTGAGTAGATCGGGCTGTGCCTGGATCATATTTCTGCTTCTGGTCTTATTTTCTCTTTGTTGACCATTGATTTAAATTGAAACCAAAGTCCCAGGTAAGCCCGCCCACTCTTTCATTTATTTGAGACTTTGGAACGGAAAGCCAGGATAGAAAGAAATGGAAAGAATTGGCCAATCAAAAGCCACATGGCGACAAAGAATGTCGTGGCCTGACAGGGTCCGTATGATTACCCAAAAAAGGGCTCCAAGAGGAGGGCCAGTGGCGCAATGGATAACGCGTCTGACTACGGATCAGAAGATTCCAGGTTCGACTCCTGGCTGGCTCGTTAGCTTTTGCCTATTGTGAGTTAACAGCCCATGAGTACAACTACTGTTTGCAAAAGAAAAAAATGAGTTCACATCACGACTGACGGTGATTCCCTGTTAAACTGAGATGAGTTGAATACAAATAAGGTCAGATCACCTGATCCTGCTCCCGCTGTCCCCTTGGCAAGTACCTCTCACACACCCAACCCTAAACTTAGCAATGGTAAATATACAGGCCTACTCTGATTTCATTTTCCATCCTTACAGCATATACAGGAAACAGGCCAGCAAATGCAGAAAAGAGGTCAACAAATGCAGGGAACATGTCAGCAAATGCAGGGAACAGGTCAGCAAATGCAGAGAACCAGTCAACAAATGCAGGGAACATGTCAGAAAATGCTGGAAACAGACCAGCCATATCAGGAAATGGGCATGCAAATGTTACACACAGGCCAGAAAATTCAACAGCAAATGTACAAAAAAGACAGCACTACAGGAAAGAGGCCAGAAAATGCAGGAAATAGGCCTGCAAATGCAGGAAACAGGCCAGCAAAAAAAAAAAAACCGGCCGGAAAACAACTACAATAACGTGGTAGCGTGGCCGAGCGGTCCAAGGCGCTGGATTAAGGCTCCAGTCTCTTCGGAGGCGTGGGTTCGAATCCCACCGCTGCCAATACGGCTCCTTTATGCAAACGCCGCGTTTAGAAACACATGTATCTGTACTCATCTGAAATCTAGTGATCTGCAGTAACTGAAGATACTGATTCCAGCATGCGGAGTAGATCGGGCTGTGGCTGGGTCAGTTTTCTGCTTCTGGTCTTATTTTCCCTTTGCTGACCTATGATTTAAATTGAAACCAAAGTCCCAGGAAAGCCCGCCCGCCCTTTCATCTTTTTGAGACTTTTGAACGGAAAGCCAGGATAGAAAGAAATGGAAATGCTGGAAACAGACCAGCCAGATCAGGAAATGGGAATGCAAATGTTGCACACAGGCCAGATAATTGAACAGCAAATGCACAAAAAAGACAGCACTACAGGAAAGAGGCCAGAAAATGCAGGAAATGGGCCAGAAAGTTCAGGAAATAGGCCTGCAAATGCAGGAAACAGGCCAGCAAAAAAAAAAAAAACAGGCAGGAAAACCAATACCATAACACGGTAGCGTGGCCGAGCGGTCCAAGGCGCTGGATTTAGGCTCCAGTCTCTTCGGAGGCGTGGGTTCGAATCCCACCGCTGCCAAAACGGATCCTTTATGCAAAAGCTGAATTTAAAAACACATGTAGCTGTAACTGTATCTGTGCTCATCCGAAATCTAGTGATCTGCAGTATCTGAAGATACTGCTCCCTGCATGCTGAGTAGATCGGGCTGTGCCTGGATCATATTTCTGCTTCTGGTCTTATTTTCTCTTTGTTGACCATTGATTTAAATTGAAACCAAAGTCCCAGGTAAGCCCGCCCACTCTTTCATTTATTTGCGACTTTGGAACGGAAAGCCAGGATAGAAAGAAATGGAAAGAATTGGCCAATCAAAAGCCACATGGCGACAAAGAATGTCGTGGCCTGACAGGGTCCGTATGATTACCCAAAAAAGGGCTCCAAGAGGAGGGCCAGTGGCGCAATGGATAACGCGTCTGACTACGGATCAGAAGATTCCAGGTTCGACTCCTGGCTGGCTCGTTAGCTTTTGCCTATTGTGAGTTAACAGCCCATGAGTACAACTACTGTTTGCAAAAGAAAAAAATGAGTTCACATCACGACTGACGGTGATTCCCTGTTAAACTGAGATGAGTTGAATACAAATAAGGTCAGATCACCTGATCCTGCTCCCGCTGTCCCCTTGGCAAGTACCTCTCACACACCCAACCCTAAACTTAGCAATGGTAAATATACAGGCCTACTCTGATTTCATTTTCCATCCTTACAGCATATACAGGAAACAGGCCAGCAAATGCAGAAAAGAGGTCAACAAATGCAGGGAACATGTCAGCAAATGCAGGGAACAGGTCAGCAAATGCAGAGAACCAGTCAACAAATGCAGGGAACATGTCAGAAAATGCTGGAAACAGACCAGCCATATCAGGAAATGGGCATGCAAATGTTACACACAGGCCAGAAAATTCAACAGCAAATGTACAAAAAAGACAGCACTACAGGAAAGAGGCCAGAAAATGCAGGAAATGGGCCAGAAAGTTCAGGAAATAGGCCTGCAAATGCAGGAAACAGGCCAGCAAAAAAAAAAAAACAGGCAGGAAAACAACTACAATAACGTGGTAGCGTGGCCGAGCGGTCCAAGGCGCTGGATTAAGGCTCCAGTCTCTTCGGAGGCGTGGGTTCGAATCCCACCGCTGCCAATACGGCTCCTTTATGCAAACGCCGCGTTTAGAAACAGATGTATCTGTACTCATCTGAAATCTAGTGATCTGCAGTAACTGAAGATACTGATTCCAGCATGCGGAGTAGATCGGGCTGTGGCTGGGTCAGTTTTCTGCTTCTGGTCTTATTTTCCCTTTGCTGACCTATGATTTAAATTGAAACCAAAGTCCCAGGAAAGCCCGCCCGCCCTTTCATCTTTTTGAGACTTTTGAACGGAAAGCCAGGATAGAAAGAAATGGAAATGCTGGAAACAGACCAGCCAGATCAGGAAATGGGAATGCAAATGTTGCACACAGGCCAGATAATTGAACAGCAAATGCACAAAAAAGACAGCACTACAGGAAAGAGGCCAGAAAATGCAGGAAATGGGCCAGAAAGTTCAGGAAATAGGCCTGCAAATGCAGGAAACAGGCCAGCAAAAAAAAAAAAAACAGGCAGGAAAACCAATACCATAACACGGTAGCGTGGCCGAGCGGTCCAAGGCGCTGGATTTAGGCTCCAGTCTCTTCGGAGGCGTGGGTTCGAATCCCACCGCTGCCAAAACGGATCCTTTATGCAAAAGCTGAATTTAAAAACACATGTAGCTGTAACTGTATCTGTGCTCATCCGAAATCTAGTGATCTGCAGTATCTGAAGATACTGCTCCCTGCATGCTGAGTAGATCGGGCTGTGCCTGGATCATATTTCTGCTTCTGGTCTTATTTTCTCTTTGTTGACCATTGATTTAAATTGAAACCAAAGTCCCAGGTAAGCCCGCCCACTCTTTCATTTATTTGAGACTTTGGAACGGAAAGCCAGGATAGAAAGAAATGGAAAGAATTGGCCAATCAAAAGCCACATGGCGACAAAGAATGTCGTGGCCTGACAGGGTCCGTATGATTACCCAAAAAAGGGCTCCAAGAGGAGGGCCAGTGGCGCAATGGATAACGCGTCTGACTACGGATCAGAAGATTCCAGGTTCGACTCCTGGCTGGCTCGTTAGCTTTTGCCTATTGTGAGTTAACAGCCCATGAGTACAACTACTGTTTGCAAAAGAAAAAAATGAGTTCACATCACGACTGACGGTGATTCCCTGTTAAACTGAGATGAGTTGAATACAAATAAGGTCAGATCACCTGATCCTGCTCCCGCTGTCCCCTTGGCAAGTACCTCTCACACACCCAACCCTAAACTTAGCAATGGTAAATATACAGGCCTACTCTGATTTCATTTTCCATCCTTACAGCATATACAGGAAACAGGCCAGCAAATGCAGAAAAGAGGTCAACAAATGCAGGGAACATGTCAGCAAATGCAGGGAACAGGTCAGCAAATGCAGAGAACCAGTCAACAAATGCAGGGAACATGTCAGAAAATGCTGGAAACAGACCAGCCATATCAGGAAATGGGCATGCAAATGTTACACACAGGCCAGAAAATTCAACAGCAAATGTACAAAAAAGACAGCACTACAGGAAAGAGGCCAGAAAATGCAGGAAATGGGCCAGAAAGTTCAGGAAATAGGCCTGCAAATGCAGGAAACAGGCCAGCAAAAAAAAAAAAACAGGCAGGAAAACAACTACAATAACGTGGTAGCGTGGCCGAGCGGTCCAAGGCGCTGGATTAAGGCTCCAGTCTCTTCGGAGGCGTGGGTTCGAATCCCACCGCTGCCAATACGGCTCCTTTATGCAAACGCCGCGTTTAGAAACACATGTATCTGTACTCATCTGAAATCTAGTGATCTGCAGTAACTGAAGATACTGATTCCAGCATGCGGAGTAGATCGGGCTGTGGCTGGGTCAGTTTTCTGCTTCTGGTCTTATTTTCCCTTTGCTGACCTATGATTTAAATTGAAACCAAAGTCCCAGGAAAGCCCGCCCGCCCTTTCATCTTTTTGAGACTTTTGAACGGAAAGCCAGGATAGAAAGAAATGGAAATGCTGGAAACAGACCAGCCAGATCAGGAAATGGGAATGCAAATGTTGCACACAGGCCAGATAATTGAACAGCAAATGCACAAAAAAGACAGCACTACAGGAAAGAGGCCAGAAAATGCAGGAAATGGGCCAGAAAGTTCAGGAAATAGGCCTGCAAATGCAGGAAACAGGCCAGCAAAAAAAAAAAAAACAGGCAGGAAAACCAATACCATAACACGGTAGCGTGGCCGAGCGGTCCAAGGCGCTGGATTTAGGCTCCAGTCTCTTCGGAGGCGTGGGTTCGAATCCCACCGCTGCCAAAACGGATCCTTTATGCAAAAGCTGAATTTAAAAACACATGTAGCTGTAACTGTATCTGTGCTCATCCGAAATCTAGTGATCTGCAGTATCTGAAGATACTGCTCCCTGCATGCTGAGTAGATCGGGCTGTGCCTGGATCATATTTCTGCTTCTGGTCTTATTTTCTCTTTGTTGACCATTGATTTAAATTGAAACCAAAGTCCCAGGTAAGCCCGCCCACTCTTTCATTTATTTGAGACTTTGGAACGGAAAGCCAGGATAGAAAGAAATGGAAAGAATTGGCCAATCAAAAGCCACATGGCGACAAAGAATGTCGTGGCCTGACAGGGTCCGTATGATTACCCAAAAAAGGGCTCCAAGAGGAGGGCCAGTGGCGCAATGGATAACGCGTCTGACTACGGATCAGAAGATTCCAGGTTCGACTCCTGGCTGGCTCGTTAGCTTTTGCCTATTGTGAGTTAACAGCCCATGAGTACAACTACTGTTTGCAAAAGAAAAAAATGAGTTCACATCACGACTGACGGTGATTCCCTGTTAAACTGAGATGAGTTGAATACAAATAAGGTCAGATCACCTGATCCTGCTCCCGCTGTCCCCTTGGCAAGTACCTCTCACACACCCAACCCTAAACTTAGCAATGGTAAATATACAGGCCTACTCTGATTTCATTTTCCATCCTTACAGCATATACAGGAAACAGGCCAGCAAATGCAGAAAAGAGGTCAACAAATGCAGGGAACATGTCAGCAAATGCAGGGAACAGGTCAGCAAATGCAGAGAACCAGTCAACAAATGCAGGGAACATGTCAGAAAATGCTGGAAACAGACCAGCCATATCAGGAAATGGGCATGCAAATGTTACACACAGGCCAGAAAATTCAACAGCAAATGTACAAAAAAGACAGCACTACAGGAAAGAGGCCAGAAAATGCAGGAAATAGGCCTGCAAATGCAGGAAACAGGCCAGCAAAAAAAAAAAAAACAGGCAGGAAAACAACTACAATAACGTGGTAGCGTGGCCGAGCGGTCCAAGGCGCTGGATTAAGGCTCCAGTCTCTTCGGAGGCGTGGGTTCGAATCCCACCGCTGCCAATACGGCTCCTTTATGCAAACGCCGCGTTTAGAAACACATGTATCTGTACTCATCTGAAATCTAGTGATCTGCAGTAACTGAAGATACTGATTCCAGCATGCGGAGTAGATCGGGCTGTGGCTGGGTCAGTTTTCTGCTTCTGGTCTTATTTTCCCTTTGCTGACCTATGATTTAAATTGAAACCAAAGTCCCAGGAAAGCCCGCCCGCCCTTTCATCTTTTTGAGACTTTTGAACGGAAAGCCAGGATAGAAAGAAATGGAAATGCTGGAAACAGACCAGCCAGATCAGGAAATGGGAATGCAAATGTTGCACACAGGCCAGATAATTGAACAGCAAATGCACAAAAAAGACAGCACTACAGGAAAGAGGCCAGAAAATGCAGGAAATGGGCCAGAAAGTTCAGGAAATAGGCCTGCAAATGCAGGAAACAGGCCAGCAAAAAAAAAAAAAACAGGCAGGAAAACCAATACCATAACACGGTAGCGTGGCCGAGCGGTCCAAGGCGCTGGATTTAGGCTCCAGTCTCTTCGGAGGCGTGGGTTCGAATCCCACCGCTGCCAAAACGGATCCTTTATGCAAAAGCTGAATTTAAAAACACATGTAGCTGTAACTGTATCTGTGCTCATCCGAAATCTAGTGATCTGCAGTATCTGAAGATACTGCTCCCTGCATGCTGAGTAGATCGGGCTGTGCCTGGATCATATTTCTGCTTCTGGTCTTATTTTCTCTTTGTTGACCATTGATTTAAATTGAAACCAAAGTCCCAGGTAAGCCCGCCCACTCTTTCATTTATTTGCGACTTTGGAACGGAAAGCCAGGATAGAAAGAAATGGAAAGAATTGGCCAATCAAAAGCCACATGGCGACAAAGAATGTCGTGGCCTGACAGGGTCCGTATGATTACCCAAAAAAGGGCTCCAAGAGGAGGGCCAGTGGCGCAATGGATAACGCGTCTGACTACGGATCAGAAGATTCCAGGTTCGACTCCTGGCTGGCTCGTTAGCTTTTGCCTATTGTGAGTTAACAGCCCATGAGTACAACTACTGTTTGCAAAAGAAAAAAATGAGTTCACATCACGACTGACGGTGATTCCCTGTTAAACTGAGATGAGTTGAATACAAATAAGGTCAGATCACCTGATCCTGCTCCCGCTGTCCCCTTGGCAAGTACCTCTCACACACCCAACCCTAAACTTAGCAATGGTAAATATACAGGCCTACTCTGATTTCATTTTCCATCCTTACAGCATATACAGGAAACAGGCCAGCAAATGCAGAAAAGAGGTCAACAAATGCAGGGAACATGTCAGCAAATGCAGGGAACAGGTCAGCAAATGCAGAGAACCAGTCAACAAATGCAGGGAACATGTCAGAAAATGCTGGAAACAGACCAGCCATATCAGGAAATGGGCATGCAAATGTTACACACAGGCCAGAAAATTCAACAGCAAATGTACAAAAAAGACAGCACTACAGGAAAGAGGCCAGAAAATGCAGGAAATGGGCCAGAAAGTTCAGGAAATAGGCCTGCAAATGCAGGAAACAGGCCAGCAAAAAAAAAAAAACAGGCAGGAAAACAACTACAATAACGTGGTAGCGTGGCCGAGCGGTCCAAGGCGCTGGATTAAGGCTCCAGTCTCTTCGGAGGCGTGGGTTCGAATCCCACCGCTGCCAATACGGCTCCTTTATGCAAACGCCGCGTTTAGAAACACATGTATCTGTACTCATCTGAAATCTAGTGATCTGCAGTAACTGAAGATACTGATTCCAGCATGCGGAGTAGATCGGGCTGTGGCTGGGTCAGTTTTCTGCTTCTGGTCTTATTTTCCCTTTGCTGACCTATGATTTAAATTGAAACCAAAGTCCCAGGAAAGCCCGCCCGCCCTTTCATCTTTTTGAGACTTTTGAACGGAAAGCCAGGATAGAAAGAAATGGAAATGCTGGAAACAGACCAGCCAGATCAGGAAATGGGAATGCAAATGTTGCACACAGGCCAGATAATTGAACAGCAAATGCACAAAAAAGACAGCACTACAGGAAAGAGGCCAGAAAATGCAGGAAATGGGCCAGAAAGTTCAGGAAATAGGCCTGCAAATGCAGGAAACAGGCCAGCAAAAAAAAAAAAAACAGGCAGGAAAACCAATACCATAACACGGTAGCGTGGCCGAGCGGTCCAAGGCGCTGGATTTAGGCTCCAGTCTCTTCGGAGGCGTGGGTTCGAATCCCACCGCTGCCAAAACGGATCCTTTATGCAAAAGCTGAATTTAAAAACACATGTAGCTGTAACTGTATCTGTGCTCATCCGAAATCTAGTGATCTGCAGTATCTGAAGATACTGCTCCCTGCATGCTGAGTAGATCGGGCTGTGCCTGGATCATATTTCTGCTTCTGGTCTTATTTTCTCTTTGTTGACCATTGATTTAAATTGAAACCAAAGTCCCAGGTAAGCCCGCCCACTCTTTCATTTATTTGCGACTTTGGAACGGAAAGCCAGGATAGAAAGAAATGGAAAGAATTGGCCAATCAAAAGCCACATGGCGACAAAGAATGTCGTGGCCTGACAGGGTCCGTATGATTACCCAAAAAAGGGCTCCAAGAGGAGGGCCAGTGGCGCAATGGATAACGCGTCTGACTACGGATCAGAAGATTCCAGGTTCGACTCCTGGCTGGCTCGTTAGCTTTTGCCTATTGTGAGTTAACAGCCCATGAGTACAACTACTGTTTGCAAAAGAAAAAAATGAGTTCACATCACGACTGACGGTGATTCCCTGTTAAACTGAGATGAGTTGAATACAAATAAGGTCAGATCACCTGATCCTGCTCCCGCTGTCCCCTTGGCAAGTACCTCTCACACACCCAACCCTAAACTTAGGAATGGTAAATATACAGGCCTACTCTGATTTCATTTTCCATCCTTACAGCATATACAGGAAAAAACAGGCCAGCAAATGCAGGGAACATGTCAGCAAATGCAGGGAACAGGTCAGCAAATGCAGAGAACCAGTCAACAAATGCAGGGAACAGGTCAGAAAATGCTGGAAACAGACCAGCCATATCAGGAAATGGGCATGCAAATGTTACACACAGGCCAGAAAATTCAACAGCAAATGCACAAAAAAGACAGCACTACAGGAAATAGGCCTGCAAATGCGGGAAACAGGCAGGCCAAAAAAAAAAAACAGGCAGGAAAACAACTACAATAACGTGGTAGCGTGGCCGAGCGGTCCAAGGCGCTGGATTAAGGCTCCAGTCTCTTCGGAGGCGTGGGTTCGAATCCCACCGCTGCCAATACGGCTCCTTTATGCAAACGCCGCGTTTAGAAACACATGTATCTGTACTCATCTGAAATCTAGTGATCTGCAGTAACTGAAGATACTGATTCCAGCATGCGGAGTAGATCGGGCTGTGGCTGGGTCAGTTTTCTGCTTCTGGTCTTATTTTCCCTTTGCTGACCTATGATTTAAATTGAAACCAAAGTCCCAGGAAAGCCCGCCCGCCCTTTCATCTTTTTGAGACTTTTGAACGGAAAGCCAGGATAGAAAGAAATGGAAATGCTGGAAACAGACCAGCCAGATCAGGAAATGGGAATGCAAATGTTGCACACAGGCCAGATAATTGAACAGCAAATGCACAAAAAAGACAGCACTACAGGAAAGAGGCCAGAAAATGCAGGAAATGGGCCAGAAAGTTCAGGAAATAGGCCTGCAAATGCAGGAAACAGGCCAGCAAAAAAAAAAAAACAGGCAGGAAAACCAATACCATAACACGGTAGCGTGGCCGAGCGGTCCAAGGCGCTGGATTTAGGCTCCAGTCTCTTCGGAGGCGTGGGTTCGAATCCCACCGCTGCCAAAACGGATCCTTTATGCAAAAGCTGAATTTAAAAACACATGTAGCTGTAACTGTATCTGTGCTCATCCGAAATCTAGTGATCTGCAGTATCTGAAGATACTGCTCCCTGCATGCTGAGTAGATCGGGCTGTGCCTGGATCATATTTCTGCTTCTGGTCTTATTTTCTCTTTGTTGACCATTGATTTAAATTGAAACCAAAGTCCCAGGTAAGCCCGCCCACTCTTTCATTTATTTGCGACTTTGGAACGGAAAGCCAGGATAGAAAGAAATGGAAAGAATTGGCCAATCAAAAGCCACATGGCGACAAAGAATGTCGTGGCCTGACAGGGTCCGTATGATTACCCAAAAAAGGGCTCCAAGAGGAGGGCCAGTGGCGCAATGGATAACGCGTCTGACTACGGATCAGAAGATTCCAGGTTCGACTCCTGGCTGGCTCGTTAGCTTTTGCCTATTGTGAGTTAACAGCCCATGAGTACAACTACTGTTTGCAAAAGAAAAAAATGAGTTCACATCACGACTGACGGTGATTCCCTGTTAAACTGAGATGAGTTGAATACAAATAAGGTCAGATCACCTGATCCTGCTCCCGCTGTCCCCTTGGCAAGTACCTCTCACACACCCAACCCTAAACTTAGCAATGGTAAATATACAGGCCTACTCTGATTTCATTTTCCATCCTTACAGCATATACAGGAAACAGGCCAGCAAATGCAGAAAAGAGGTCAACAAATGCAGGGAACATGTCAGCAAATGCAGGGAACAGGTCAGCAAATGCAGAGAACCAGTCAACAAATGCAGGGAACATGTCAGAAAATGCTGGAAACAGACCAGCCATATCAGGAAATGGGCATGCAAATGTTACACACAGGCCAGAAAATTCAACAGCAAATGTACAAAAAAGACAGCACTACAGGAAAGAGGCCAGAAAATGCAGGAAATGGGCCAGAAAGTTCAGGAAATAGGCCTGCAAATGCAGGAAACAGGCCAGCAAAAAAAAAAAAACAGGCAGGAAAACAACTACAATAACGTGGTAGCGTGGCCGAGCGGTCCAAGGCGCTGGATTAAGGCTCCAGTCTCTTCGGAGGCGTGGGTTCGAATCCCACCGCTGCCAAAACGGATCCTTTATGCAAAAGCTGAATTTAAAAACACATGTAGCTGTAACTGTATCTGTGCTCATCCGAAATCTAGTGATCTGCAGTATCTGAAGATACTGCTCCCTGCATGCTGAGTAGATCGGGCTGTGCCTGGATCATATTTCTGCTTCTGGTCTTATTTTCTCTTTGTTGACCATTGATTTAAATTGAAACCAAAGTCCCAGGTAAGCCCGCCCACTCTTTCATTTATTTGCGACTTTGGAACGGAAAGCCAGGATAGAAAGAAATGGAAAGAATTGGCCAATCAAAAGCCACATGGCGACAAAGAATGTCGTGGCCTGACAGGGTCCGTATGATTACCCAAAAAAGGGCTCCAAGAGGAGGGCCAGTGGCGCAATGGATAACGCGTCTGACTACGGATCAGAAGATTCCAGGTTCGACTCCTGGCTGGCTCGTTAGCTTTTGCCTATTGTGAGTTAACAGCCCATGAGTACAACTACTGTTTGCAAAAGAAAAAAATGAGTTCACATCACGACTGACGGTGATTCCCTGTTAAACTGAGATGAGTTGAATACAAATAAGGTCAGATCACCTGATCCTGCTCCCGCTGTCCCCTTGGCAAGTACCTCTCACACACCCAACCCTAAACTTAGCAATGGTAAATATACAGGCCTACTCTGATTTCATTTTCCATCCTTACAGCATATACAGGAAACAGGCCAGCAAATGCAGAAAAGAGGTCAACAAATGCAGGGAACATGTCAGCAAATGCAGGGAACAGGTCAGCAAATGCAGAGAACCAGTCAACAAATGCAGGGAACATGTCAGAAAATGCTGGAAACAGACCAGCCATATCAGGAAATGGGCATGCAAATGTTACACACAGGCCAGAAAATTCAACAGCAAATGTACAAAAAAGACAGCACTACAGGAAAGAGGCCAGAAAATGCAGGAAATGGGCCAGAAAGTTCAGGAAATAGGCCTGCAAATGCAGGAAACAGGCCAGCAAAAAAAAAAAAACAGGCAGGAAAACAACTACAATAACGTGGTAGCGTGGCCGAGCGGTCCAAGGCGCTGGATTAAGGCTCCAGTCTCTTCGGAGGCGTGGGTTCGAATCCCACCGCTGCCAATACGGCTCCTTTATGCAAACGCCGCGTTTAGAAACACATGTATCTGTACTCATCTGAAATCTAGTGATCTGCAGTAACTGAAGATACTGATTCCAGCATGCGGAGTAGATCGGGCTGTGGCTGGGTCAGTTTTCTGCTTCTGGTCTTATTTTCCCTTTGCTGACCTATGATTTAAATTGAAACCAAAGTCCCAGGAAAGCCCGCCCGCCCTTTCATCTTTTTGAGACTTTTGAACGGAAAGCCAGGATAGAAAGAAATGGAAATGCTGGAAACAGACCAGCCAGATCAGGAAATGGGAATGCAAATGTTGCACACAGGCCAGATAATTGAACAGCAAATGCACAAAAAAGACAGCACTACAGGAAAGAGGCCAGAAAATGCAGGAAATGGGCCAGAAAGTTCAGGAAATAGGCCTGCAAATGCAGGAAACAGGCCAGCAAAAAAAAAAAAAACAGGCAGGAAAACCAATACCATAACACGGTAGCGTGGCCGAGCGGTCCAAGGCGCTGGATTTAGGCTCCAGTCTCTTCGGAGGCGTGGGTTCGAATCCCACCGCTGCCAAAACGGATCCTTTATGCAAAAGCTGAATTTAAAAACACATGTAGCTGTAACTGTATCTGTGCTCATCCGAAATCTAGTGATCTGCAGTATCTGAAGATACTGCTCCCTGCATGCTGAGTAGATCGGGCTGTGCCTGGATCATATTTCTGCTTCTGGTCTTATTTTCTCTTTGTTGACCATTGATTTAAATTGAAACCAAAGTCCCAGGTAAGCCCGCCCACTCTTTCATTTATTTGAGACTTTGGAACGGAAAGCCAGGATAGAAAGAAATGGAAAGAATTGGCCAATCAAAAGCCACATGGCGACAAAGAATGTCGTGGCCTGACAGGGTCCGTATGATTACCCAAAAAAGGGCTCCAAGAGGAGGGCCAGTGGCGCAATGGATAACGCGTCTGACTACGGATCAGAAGATTCCAGGTTCGACTCCTGGCTGGCTCGTTAGCTTTTGCCTATTGTGAGTTAACAGCCCATGAGTACAACTACTGTTTGCAAAAGAAAAAAATGAGTTCACATCACGACTGACGGTGATTCCCTGTTAAACTGAGATGAGTTGAATACAAATAAGGTCAGATCACCTGATCCTGCTCCCGCTGTCCCCTTGGCAAGTACCTCTCACACACCCAACCCTAAACTTAGCAATGGTAAATATACAGGCCTACTCTGATTTCATTTTCCATCCTTACAGCATATACAGGAAACAGGCCAGCAAATGCAGAAAAGAGGTCAACAAATGCAGGGAACATGTCAGCAAATGCAGGGAACAGGTCAGCAAATGCAGAGAACCAGTCAACAAATGCAGGGAACATGTCAGAAAATGCTGGAAACAGACCAGCCATATCAGGAAATGGGCATGCAAATGTTACACACAGGCCAGAAAATTCAACAGCAAATGTACAAAAAAGACAGCACTACAGGAAAGAGGCCAGAAAATGCAGGAAATAGGCCTGCAAATGCAGGAAACAGGCCAGCAAAAAAAAAAAAAACAGGCAGGAAAACAACTACAATAACGTGGTAGCGTGGCCGAGCGGTCCAAGGCGCTGGATTAAGGCTCCAGTCTCTTCGGAGGCGTGGGTTCGAATCCCACCGCTGCCAATACGGCTCCTTTATGCAAACGCCGCGTTTAGAAACACATGTATCTGTACTCATCTGAAATCTAGTGATCTGCAGTAACTGAAGATACTGATTCCAGCATGCGGAGTAGATCGGGCTGTGGCTGGGTCAGTTTTCTGCTTCTGGTCTTATTTTCCCTTTGCTGACCTATGATTTAAATTGAAACCAAAGTCCCAGGAAAGCCCGCCCGCCCTTTCATCTTTTTGAGACTTTTGAACGGAAAGCCAGGATAGAAAGAAATGGAAATGCTGGAAACAGACCAGCCAGATCAGGAAATGGGAATGCAAATGTTGCACACAGGCCAGATAATTGAACAGCAAATGCACAAAAAAGACAGCACTACAGGAAAGAGGCCAGAAAATGCAGGAAATGGGCCAGAAAGTTCAGGAAATAGGCCTGCAAATGCAGGAAACAGGCCAGCAAAAAAAAAAAAAACAGGCAGGAAAACCAATACCATAACACGGTAGCGTGGCCGAGCGGTCCAAGGCGCTGGATTTAGGCTCCAGTCTCTTCGGAGGCGTGGGTTCGAATCCCACCGCTGCCAAAACGGATCCTTTATGCAAAAGCTGAATTTAAAAACACATGTAGCTGTAACTGTATCTGTGCTCATCCGAAATCTAGTGATCTGCAGTATCTGAAGATACTGCTCCCTGCATGCTGAGTAGATCGGGCTGTGCCTGGATCATATTTCTGCTTCTGGTCTTATTTTCTCTTTGTTGACCATTGATTTAAATTGAAACCAAAGTCCCAGGTAAGCCCGCCCACTCTTTCATTTATTTGCGACTTTGGAACGGAAAGCCAGGATAGAAAGAAATGGAAAGAATTGGCCAATCAAAAGCCACATGGCGACAAAGAATGTCGTGGCCTGACAGGGTCCGTATGATTACCCAAAAAAGGGCTCCAAGAGGAGGGCCAGTGGCGCAATGGATAACGCGTCTGACTACGGATCAGAAGATTCCAGGTTCGACTCCTGGCTGGCTCGTTAGCTTTTGCCTATTGTGAGTTAACAGCCCATGAGTACAACTACTGTTTGCAAAAGAAAAAAATGAGTTCACATCACGACTGACGGTGATTCCCTGTTAAACTGAGATGAGTTGAATACAAATAAGGTCAGATCACCTGATCCTGCTCCCGCTGTCCCCTTGGCAAGTACCTCTCACACACCCAACCCTAAACTTAGCAATGGTAAATATACAGGCCTACTCTGATTTCATTTTCCATCCTTACAGCATATACAGGAAACAGGCCAGCAAATGCAGAAAAGAGGTCAACAAATGCAGGGAACATGTCAGCAAATGCAGGGAACAGGTCAGCAAATGCAGAGAACCAGTCAACAAATGCAGGGAACATGTCAGAAAATGCTGGAAACAGACCAGCCATATCAGGAAATGGGCATGCAAATGTTACACACAGGCCAGAAAATTCAACAGCAAATGTACAAAAAAGACAGCACTACAGGAAAGAGGCCAGAAAATGCAGGAAATGGGCCAGAAAGTTCAGGAAATAGGCCTGCAAATGCAGGAAACAGGCCAGCAAAAAAAAAAAAACAGGCAGGAAAACAACTACAATAACGTGGTAGCGTGGCCGAGCGGTCCAAGGCGCTGGATTAAGGCTCCAGTCTCTTCGGAGGCGTGGGTTCGAATCCCACCGCTGCCAATACGGCTCCTTTATGCAAACGCCGCGTTTAGAAACAGATGTATCTGTACTCATCTGAAATCTAGTGATCTGCAGTAACTGAAGATACTGATTCCAGCATGCGGAGTAGATCGGGCTGTGGCTGGGTCAGTTTTCTGCTTCTGGTCTTATTTTCCCTTTGCTGACCTATGATTTAAATTGAAACCAAAGTCCCAGGAAAGCCCGCCCGCCCTTTCATCTTTTTGAGACTTTTGAACGGAAAGCCAGGATAGAAAGAAATGGAAATGCTGGAAACAGACCAGCCAGATCAGGAAATGGGAATGCAAATGTTGCACACAGGCCAGATAATTGAACAGCAAATGCACAAAAAAGACAGCACTACAGGAAAGAGGCCAGAAAATGCAGGAAATGGGCCAGAAAGTTCAGGAAATAGGCCTGCAAATGCAGGAAACAGGCCAGCAAAAAAAAAAAAAACAGGCAGGAAAACCAATACCATAACACGGTAGCGTGGCCGAGCGGTCCAAGGCGCTGGATTTAGGCTCCAGTCTCTTCGGAGGCGTGGGTTCGAATCCCACCGCTGCCAAAACGGATCCTTTATGCAAAAGCTGAATTTAAAAACACATGTAGCTGTAACTGTATCTGTGCTCATCCGAAATCTAGTGATCTGCAGTATCTGAAGATACTGCTCCCTGCATGCTGAGTAGATCGGGCTGTGCCTGGATCATATTTCTGCTTCTGGTCTTATTTTCTCTTTGTTGACCATTGATTTAAATTGAAACCAAAGTCCCAGGTAAGCCCGCCCACTCTTTCATTTATTTGAGACTTTGGAACGGAAAGCCAGGATAGAAAGAAATGGAAAGAATTGGCCAATCAAAAGCCACATGGCGACAAAGAATGTCGTGGCCTGACAGGGTCCGTATGATTACCCAAAAAAGGGCTCCAAGAGGAGGGCCAGTGGCGCAATGGATAACGCGTCTGACTACGGATCAGAAGATTCCAGGTTCGACTCCTGGCTGGCTCGTTAGCTTTTGCCTATTGTGAGTTAACAGCCCATGAGTACAACTACTGTTTGCAAAAGAAAAAAATGAGTTCACATCACGACTGACGGTGATTCCCTGTTAAACTGAGATGAGTTGAATACAAATAAGGTCAGATCACCTGATCCTGCTCCCGCTGTCCCCTTGGCAAGTACCTCTCACACACCCAACCCTAAACTTAGCAATGGTAAATATACAGGCCTACTCTGATTTCATTTTCCATCCTTACAGCATATACAGGAAACAGGCCAGCAAATGCAGAAAAGAGGTCAACAAATGCAGGGAACATGTCAGCAAATGCAGGGAACAGGTCAGCAAATGCAGAGAACCAGTCAACAAATGCAGGGAACATGTCAGAAAATGCTGGAAACAGACCAGCCATATCAGGAAATGGGCATGCAAATGTTACACACAGGCCAGAAAATTCAACAGCAAATGTACAAAAAAGACAGCACTACAGGAAAGAGGCCAGAAAATGCAGGAAATGGGCCAGAAAGTTCAGGAAATAGGCCTGCAAATGCAGGAAACAGGCCAGCAAAAAAAAAAAAACAGGCAGGAAAACAACTACAATAACGTGGTAGCGTGGCCGAGCGGTCCAAGGCGCTGGATTAAGGCTCCAGTCTCTTCGGAGGCGTGGGTTCGAATCCCACCGCTGCCAATACGGCTCCTTTATGCAAACGCCGCGTTTAGAAACACATGTATCTGTACTCATCTGAAATCTAGTGATCTGCAGTAACTGAAGATACTGATTCCAGCATGCGGAGTAGATCGGGCTGTGGCTGGGTCAGTTTTCTGCTTCTGGTCTTATTTTCCCTTTGCTGACCTATGATTTAAATTGAAACCAAAGTCCCAGGAAAGCCCGCCCGCCCTTTCATCTTTTTGAGACTTTTGAACGGAAAGCCAGGATAGAAAGAAATGGAAATGCTGGAAACAGACCAGCCAGATCAGGAAATGGGAATGCAAATGTTGCACACAGGCCAGATAATTGAACAGCAAATGCACAAAAAAGACAGCACTACAGGAAAGAGGCCAGAAAATGCAGGAAATGGGCCAGAAAGTTCAGGAAATAGGCCTGCAAATGCAGGAAACAGGCCAGCAAAAAAAAAAAAAACAGGCAGGAAAACCAATACCATAACACGGTAGCGTGGCCGAGCGGTCCAAGGCGCTGGATTTAGGCTCCAGTCTCTTCGGAGGCGTGGGTTCGAATCCCACCGCTGCCAAAACGGATCCTTTATGCAAAAGCTGAATTTAAAAACACATGTAGCTGTAACTGTATCTGTGCTCATCCGAAATCTAGTGATCTGCAGTATCTGAAGATACTGCTCCCTGCATGCTGAGTAGATCGGGCTGTGCCTGGATCATATTTCTGCTTCTGGTCTTATTTTCTCTTTGTTGACCATTGATTTAAATTGAAACCAAAGTCCCAGGTAAGCCCGCCCACTCTTTCATTTATTTGAGACTTTGGAACGGAAAGCCAGGATAGAAAGAAATGGAAAGAATTGGCCAATCAAAAGCCACATGGCGACAAAGAATGTCGTGGCCTGACAGGGTCCGTATGATTACCCAAAAAAGGGCTCCAAGAGGAGGGCCAGTGGCGCAATGGATAACGCGTCTGACTACGGATCAGAAGATTCCAGGTTCGACTCCTGGCTGGCTCGTTAGCTTTTGCCTATTGTGAGTTAACAGCCCATGAGTACAACTACTGTTTGCAAAAGAAAAAAATGAGTTCACATCACGACTGACGGTGATTCCCTGTTAAACTGAGATGAGTTGAATACAAATAAGGTCAGATCACCTGATCCTGCTCCCGCTGTCCCCTTGGCAAGTACCTCTCACACACCCAACCCTAAACTTAGCAATGGTAAATATACAGGCCTACTCTGATTTCATTTTCCATCCTTACAGCATATACAGGAAACAGGCCAGCAAATGCAGAAAAGAGGTCAACAAATGCAGGGAACATGTCAGCAAATGCAGGGAACAGGTCAGCAAATGCAGAGAACCAGTCAACAAATGCAGGGAACATGTCAGAAAATGCTGGAAACAGACCAGCCATATCAGGAAATGGGCATGCAAATGTTACACACAGGCCAGAAAATTCAACAGCAAATGTACAAAAAAGACAGCACTACAGGAAAGAGGCCAGAAAATGCAGGAAATAGGCCTGCAAATGCAGGAAACAGGCCAGCAAAAAAAAAAAAACAGGCAGGAAAACAACTACAATAACGTGGTAGCGTGGCCGAGCGGTCCAAGGCGCTGGATTAAGGCTCCAGTCTCTTCGGAGGCGTGGGTTCGAATCCCACCGCTGCCAATACGGCTCCTTTATGCAAACGCCGCGTTTAGAAACACATGTATCTGTACTCATCTGAAATCTAGTGATCTGCAGTAACTGAAGATACTGATTCCAGCATGCGGAGTAGATCGGGCTGTGGCTGGGTCAGTTTTCTGCTTCTGGTCTTATTTTCCCTTTGCTGACCTATGATTTAAATTGAAACCAAAGTCCCAGGAAAGCCCGCCCGCCCTTTCATCTTTTTGAGACTTTTGAACGGAAAGCCAGGATAGAAAGAAATGGAAATGCTGGAAACAGACCAGCCAGATCAGGAAATGGGAATGCAAATGTTGCACACAGGCCAGATAATTGAACAGCAAATGCACAAAAAAGACAGCACTACAGGAAAGAGGCCAGAAAATGCAGGAAATGGGCCAGAAAGTTCAGGAAATAGGCCTGCAAATGCAGGAAACAGGCCAGCAAAAAAAAAAAAAAACAGGCAGGAAAACCAATACCATAACACGGTAGCGTGGCCGAGCGGTCCAAGGCGCTGGATTTAGGCTCCAGTCTCTTCGGAGGCGTGGGTTCGAATCCCACCGCTGCCAAAACGGATCCTTTATGCAAAAGCTGAATTTAAAAACACATGTAGCTGTAACTGTATCTGTGCTCATCCGAAATCTAGTGATCTGCAGTATCTGAAGATACTGCTCCCTGCATGCTGAGTAGATCGGGCTGTGCCTGGATCATATTTCTGCTTCTGGTCTTATTTTCTCTTTGTTGACCATTGATTTAAATTGAAACCAAAGTCCCAGGTAAGCCCGCCCACTCTTTCATTTATTTGCGACTTTGGAACGGAAAGCCAGGATAGAAAGAAATGGAAAGAATTGGCCAATCAAAAGCCACATGGCGACAAAGAATGTCGTGGCCTGACAGGGTCCGTATGATTACCCAAAAAAGGGCTCCAAGAGGAGGGCCAGTGGCGCAATGGATAACGCGTCTGACTACGGATCAGAAGATTCCAGGTTCGACTCCTGGCTGGCTCGTTAGCTTTTGCCTATTGTGAGTTAACAGCCCATGAGTACAACTACTGTTTGCAAAAGAAAAAAATGAGTTCACATCACGACTGACGGTGATTCCCTGTTAAACTGAGATGAGTTGAATACAAATAAGGTCAGATCACCTGATCCTGCTCCCGCTGTCCCCTTGGCAAGTACCTCTCACACACCCAACCCTAAACTTAGCAATGGTAAATATACAGGCCTACTCTGATTTCATTTTCCATCCTTACAGCATATACAGGAAACAGGCCAGCAAATGCAGAAAAGAGGTCAACAAATGCAGGGAACATGTCAGCAAATGCAGGGAACAGGTCAGCAAATGCAGAGAACCAGTCAACAAATGCAGGGAACATGTCAGAAAATGCTGGAAACAGACCAGCCATATCAGGAAATGGGCATGCAAATGTTACACACAGGCCAGAAAATTCAACAGCAAATGTACAAAAAAGACAGCACTACAGGAAAGAGGCCAGAAAATGCAGGAAATGGGCCAGAAAGTTCAGGAAATAGGCCTGCAAATGCAGGAAACAGGCCAGCAAAAAAAAAAAAACAGGCAGGAAAACAACTACAATAACGTGGTAGCGTGGCCGAGCGGTCCAAGGCGCTGGATTAAGGCTCCAGTCTCTTCGGAGGCGTGGGTTCGAATCCCACCGCTGCCAATACGGCTCCTTTATGCAAACGCCGCGTTTAGAAACACATGTATCTGTACTCATCTGAAATCTAGTGATCTGCAGTAACTGAAGATACTGATTCCAGCATGCGGAGTAGATCGGGCTGTGGCTGGGTCAGTTTTCTGCTTCTGGTCTTATTTTCCCTTTGCTGACCTATGATTTAAATTGAAACCAAAGTCCCAGGAAAGCCCGCCCGCCCTTTCATCTTTTTGAGACTTTTGAACGGAAAGCCAGGATAGAAAGAAATGGAAATGCTGGAAACAGACCAGCCAGATCAGGAAATGGGAATGCAAATGTTGCACACAGGCCAGATAATTGAACAGCAAATGCACAAAAAAGACAGCACTACAGGAAAGAGGCCAGAAAATGCAGGAAATGGGCCAGAAAGTTCAGGAAATAGGCCTGCAAATGCAGGAAACAGGCCAGCAAAAAAAAAAAAAACAGGCAGGAAAACCAATACCATAACACGGTAGCGTGGCCGAGCGGTCCAAGGCGCTGGATTTAGGCTCCAGTCTCTTCGGAGGCGTGGGTTCGAATCCCACCGCTGCCAAAACGGATCCTTTATGCAAAAGCTGAATTTAAAAACACATGTAGCTGTAACTGTATCTGTGCTCATCCGAAATCTAGTGATCTGCAGTATCTGAAGATACTGCTCCCTGCATGCTGAGTAGATCGGGCTGTGCCTGGATCATATTTCTGCTTCTGGTCTTATTTTCTCTTTGTTGACCATTGATTTAAATTGAAACCAAAGTCCCAGGTAAGCCCGCCCACTCTTTCATTTATTTGCGACTTTGGAACGGAAAGCCAGGATAGAAAGAAATGGAAAGAATTGGCCAATCAAAAGCCACATGGCGACAAAGAATGTCGTGGCCTGACAGGGTCCGTATGATTACCCAAAAAAGGGCTCCAAGAGGAGGGCCAGTGGCGCAATGGATAACGCGTCTGACTACGGATCAGAAGATTCCAGGTTCGACTCCTGGCTGGCTCGTTAGCTTTTGCCTATTGTGAGTTAACAGCCCATGAGTACAACTACTGTTTGCAAAAGAAAAAAATGAGTTCACATCACGACTGACGGTGATTCCCTGTTAAACTGAGATGAGTTGAATACAAATAAGGTCAGATCACCTGATCCTGCTCCCGCTGTCCCCTTGGCAAGTACCTCTCACACACCCAACCCTAAACTTAGCAATGGTAAATATACAGGCCTACTCTGATTTCATTTTCCATCCTTACAGCATATACAGGAAACAGGCCAGCAAATGCAGAAAAGAGGTCAACAAATGCAGGGAACATGTCAGCAAATGCAGGGAACAGGTCAGCAAATGCAGAGAACCAGTCAACAAATGCAGGGAACATGTCAGAAAATGCTGGAAACAGACCAGCCATATCAGGAAATGGGCATGCAAATGTTACACACAGGCCAGAAAATTCAACAGCAAATGTACAAAAAAGACAGCACTACAGGAAAGAGGCCAGAAAATGCAGGAAATAGGCCTGCAAATGCAGGAAACAGGCCAGCAAAAAAAAAAAAACAGGCAGGAAAACAACTACAATAACGTGGTAGCGTGGCCGAGCGGTCCAAGGCGCTGGATTAAGGCTCCAGTCTCTTCGGAGGCGTGGGTTCGAATCCCACCGCTGCCAATACGGCTCCTTTATGCAAACGCCGCGTTTAGAAACACATGTATCTGTACTCATCTGAAATCTAGTGATCTGCAGTAACTGAAGATACTGATTCCAGCATGCGGAGTAGATCGGGCTGTGGCTGGGTCAGTTTTCTGCTTCTGGTCTTATTTTCCCTTTGCTGACCTATGATTTAAATTGAAACCAAAGTCCCAGGAAAGCCCGCCCGCCCTTTCATCTTTTTGAGACTTTTGAACGGAAAGCCAGGATAGAAAGAAATGGAAATGCTGGAAACAGACCAGCCAGATCAGGAAATGGGAATGCAAATGTTGCACACAGGCCAGATAATTGAACAGCAAATGCACAAAAAAGACAGCACTACAGGAAAGAGGCCAGAAAATGCAGGAAATGGGCCAGAAAGTTCAGGAAATAGGCCTGCAAATGCAGGAAACAGGCCAGCAAAAAAAAAAAAAAACAGGCAGGAAAACCAATACCATAACACGGTAGCGTGGCCGAGCGGTCCAAGGCGCTGGATTTAGGCTCCAGTCTCTTCGGAGGCGTGGGTTCGAATCCCACCGCTGCCAAAACGGATCCTTTATGCAAAAGCTGAATTTAAAAACACATGTAGCTGTAACTGTATCTGTGCTCATCCGAAATCTAGTGATCTGCAGTATCTGAAGATACTGCTCCCTGCATGCTGAGTAGATCGGGCTGTGCCTGGATCATATTTCTGCTTCTGGTCTTATTTTCTCTTTGTTGACCATTGATTTAAATTGAAACCAAAGTCCCAGGTAAGCCCGCCCACTCTTTCATTTATTTGCGACTTTGGAACGGAAAGCCAGGATAGAAAGAAATGGAAAGAATTGGCCAATCAAAAGCCACATGGCGACAAAGAATGTCGTGGCCTGACAGGGTCCGTATGATTACCCAAAAAAGGGCTCCAAGAGGAGGGCCAGTGGCGCAATGGATAACGCGTCTGACTACGGATCAGAAGATTCCAGGTTCGACTCCTGGCTGGCTCGTTAGCTTTTGCCTATTGTGAGTTAACAGCCCATGAGTACAACTACTGTTTGCAAAAGAAAAAAATGAGTTCACATCACGACTGACGGTGATTCCCTGTTAAACTGAGATGAGTTGAATACAAATAAGGTCAGATCACCTGATCCTGCTCCCGCTGTCCCCTTGGCAAGTACCTCTCACACACCCAACCCTAAACTTAGCAATGGTAAATATACAGGCCTACTCTGATTTCATTTTCCATCCTTACAGCATATACAGGAAACAGGCCAGCAAATGCAGAAAAGAGGTCAACAAATGCAGGGAACATGTCAGCAAATGCAGGGAACAGGTCAGCAAATGCAGAGAACCAGTCAACAAATGCAGGGAACATGTCAGAAAATGCTGGAAACAGACCAGCCATATCAGGAAATGGGCATGCAAATGTTACACACAGGCCAGAAAATTCAACAGCAAATGTACAAAAAAGACAGCACTACAGGAAAGAGGCCAGAAAATGCAGGAAATGGGCCAGAAAGTTCAGGAAATAGGCCTGCAAATGCAGGAAACAGGCCAGCAAAAAAAAAAAAAACAGGCAGGAAAACAACTACAATAACGTGGTAGCATGGCCGAGCGGTCCAAGGCGCTGGATTAAGGCTCCAGTCTCTTCGGAGGCGTGGGTTCGAATCCCACCGCTGCCAATACGGCTCCTTTATGCAAACGCCGCGTTTAGAAACACATGTATCTGTACTCATCTGAAATCTAGTGATCTGCAGTAACTGAAGATACTGATTCCAGCATGCGGAGTAGATCGGGCTGTGGCTGGGTCAGTTTTCTGCTTCTGGTCTTATTTTCCCTTTGCTGACCTATGATTTAAATTGAAACCAAAGTCCCAGGAAAGCCCGCCCGCCCTTTCATCTTTTTGAGACTTTTGAACGGAAAGCCAGGATAGAAAGAAATGGAAATGCTGGAAACAGACCAGCCAGATCAGGAAATGGGAATGCAAATGTTGCACACAGGCCAGATAATTGAACAGCAAATGCACAAAAAAGACAGCACTACAGGAAAGAGGCCAGAAAATGCAGGAAATGGGCCAGAAAGTTCAGGAAATAGGCCTGCAAATGCAGGAAACAGGCCAGCAAAAAAAAAAAAACAGGCAGGAAAACCAATACCATAACACGGTAGCGTGGCCGAGCGGTCCAAGGCGCTGGATTTAGGCTCCAGTCTCTTCGGAGGCGTGGGTTCGAATCCCACCGCTGCCAACACGGATCCTTTATGCAAAAGCTGAATTTAAAAACACATGTAGCTGTAACTGTATCTGTGCTCATCCGAAATCTAGTGATCTGCAGTATCTGAAGATACTGCTCCCTGCATGCTGAGTAGATCGGGCTGTGCCTGGATCATATTTCTGCTTCTGGTCTTATTTTCTCTTTGTTGACCATTGATTTAAATTGAAACCAAAGTCCCAGGTAAGCCCGCCCACTCTTTCATTTATTTGAGACTTTGGAACGGAAAGCCAGGATAGAAAGAAATGGAAAGAATTGGCCAATCAAAAGCCACATGGCGACAAAGAATGTCGTGGCCTGACAGGGTCCGTATGATTACCCAAAAAAGGGCTCCAAGAGGAGGGCCAGTGGCGCAATGGATAACGCGTCTGACTACGGATCAGAAGATTCCAGGTTCGACTCCTGGCTGGCTCGTTAGCTTTTGCCTATTGTGAGTTAACAGCCCATGAGTACAACTACTGTTTGCAAAAGAAAAAAATGAGTTCACATCACGACTGACGGTGATTCCCTGTTAAACTGAGATGAGTTGAATACAAATAAGGTCAGATCACCTGATCCTGCTCCCGCTGTCCCCTTGGCAAGTACCTCTCACACACCCAACCCTAAACTTAGCAATGGTAAATATACAGGCCTACTCTGATTTCATTTTCCATCCTTACAGCATATACAGGAAACAGGCCAGCAAATGCAGAAAAGAGGTCAACAAATGCAGGGAACATGTCAGCAAATGCAGGGAACAGGTCAGCAAATGCAGAGAACCAGTCAACAAATGCAGGGAACATGTCAGAAAATGCTGGAAACAGACCAGCCATATCAGGAAATGGGCATGCAAATGTTACACACAGGCCAGAAAATTCAACAGCAAATGTACAAAAAAGACAGCACTACAGGAAAGAGGCCAGAAAATGCAGGAAATGGGCCAGAAAGTTCAGGAAATAGGCCTGCAAATGCAGGAAACAGGCCAGCAAAAAAAAAAAAAACAGGCAGGAAAACAACTAGCCTACAATAACGTGGTAGCGTGGCCGAGCGGTCCAAGGCGCTGGATTAAGGCTCTAGTCTCTTCGGAGGCGTGGGTTCGAATCCCACCGCTGCCAATACGGCTCCTTTATGCAAACGCCGCGTTTAGAAACACATGTATCTGTACTCATCTGAAATCTAGTGATCTGCAGTAACTGAAGATACTGATTCCAGCATGCGGAGTAGATCGGGCTGTGGCTGGGTCAGTTTTCTGCTTCTGGTCTTATTTTCCCTTTGCTGACCTATGATTTAAATTGAAACCAAAGTCCCAGGAAAGCCCGCCCGCCCTTTCATCTTTTTGAGACTTTTGAACGGAAAGCCAGGATAGAAAGAAATGGAAATGCTGGAAACAGACCAGCCAGATCAGGAAATGGGAATGCAAATGTTGCACACAGGCCAGATAATTGAACAGCAAATGCACAAAAAAGACAGCACTACAGGAAAGAGGCCAGAAAATGCAGGAAATGGGCCAGAAAGTTCAGGAAATAGGCCTGCAAATGCAGGAAACAGGCCAGCAAAAAAAAAAAAAAACAGGCAGGAAAACAAATACCATAACACGGTAGCGTGGCCGAGCGGTCCAAGGCGCTGGATTTAGGCTCCAGTCTCTTCGGAGGCGTGGGTTCGAATCCCACCGCTGCCAATACGGCTCCTTCATGCAAAAGCTGAATTTAAAAACACATGTAGCTGTAACTGTATCTGTACTCATCTGAAATCTAGAAGGTGACAGTGGGCCAAGGTGAGTAGTGGATGCCATGGAGTTCAAGCCTGCAACACCAGAAGTACCCCCCCACCTCTGGCATAAAAGTGGCCTGATGGCTCCACCTGCCTTTTTGGTAATTTGTATTTGTCCTAATATTGTAGCTTATTCTTCTGCCTAGTTGGTTGGCAGAGGTTAGGTGAGAATAGTGTTCACTGTGTTCTTGGCTAGAAATAGCTGTACAAAATAAGTATTGTATCTTATTGAACCTGTGCTTTGTAGTTGTCCATGACCATGAAATGCACTTTTGTACGTTGCTTTGGATAAAAGCATCTGCCAAATAAACGTAATGTAATGTAATGTGGCCTTGCACATGCCCTGCCCCTGCTGAAGAGACCGCAGGTTCCAGCATGCCAAGCAGATCGGGCTGTGGCTAAGTCATCGGGCTGTGGCTCGGTCAGTGCTTCTGGTCTTATTTTCTTTGTTGACCTTCGATTTAAACTGAAACCAAAGTCCCAGGTAAGCACCCCCTCCCCCCTTTAATATTTTTGAGACTTTAGAACAGAAAGCCAGGATAGTAGAAAATGGAAAGAATTGGC
The DNA here is from genome assembly GCF_013347855.1 of Anguilla anguilla. Taxonomy (NCBI): domain Eukaryota; kingdom Metazoa; phylum Chordata; class Actinopteri; order Anguilliformes; family Anguillidae; genus Anguilla; species Anguilla anguilla. The sequence continues at coordinate 54,369,841 of NC_049209.1, forward strand.
CAATCAAAAGTCACATGGCGACAAAGAATGTTGTGGCCTATCAGGGTCCGTATGATTACCCAAAAAAAAGCTCCAAGAGGAGGGCCAGTGGTGCAATGGATAACGCGTCTGACTGCGGATCAGAAGATTCTAGGTTCAACTCCTGGCTGACTCGTTAGCTTTTGCCTATTGTGGGTTAATAACCCATGTCTAAAACCAAACAAAGCCGTCCCTGGGTGGGCTCGAACCACCAACCTTTCGGTTAACAGCCGAACGCGCTAACCGATTGCGCCACAGAGACTGCGAATGCCAGTTTGTGGGATGTGTACTGATCTCCATACGTAGTCATCAAAAGCTCACAAATTCAATGAAGAATGGGACATAACATCCTCCCCCCCACCCTCGTAAAACAAGGCAGATTTTGGTAAATACTTCTCATACCACAATGCACACAGCAGTTGGCAGAAAGGGGTTCCTAAATCAACCCTTTCTGGAGCTGCATTTTAAACCGCCACACATAAAAGACAGGCATGGGGGGGGGGGGGGGGGGTTCAGGCAGCCGAACTATTGACTCAGTGGCATGCAGTGGGAAGTGATGGACCTGCTCCCTAGCAGGACTGGGATGGACGTATTGAGACACAAGAGAATATTAATGCTATTTCATACTAGGCATGGAATCCAAAAGGTGTATTTTCACTGAATAAAATACAACAATAAACCTTGAAAGTGGTAAAATAATGATCTGAGAGTGACGTGCATTCATTCATTGTTTTGTTGAAAAAGTAAAAATTAAACAAAGTTATCCCAATATGGTACAATATAGGCTATTAAGACAAATTATCATTGACTGTTATGATCATAGTTTGAAGGTGGGTGGTAAGAGAAAAATTCTGTGGGACCTTCTTGTACAGACCTTGAATTAAATATTTTTTTAAGATGGGGAACTTGATCATGTTAGCCTCACTTCAGCATCCCAGGAAGAGAACATATATGATGACACACTCAAAAATGCCTGCATCCCCACTTTGGTGAGAAAAACGCGTTTAGTTATAAAATGAAAAGCGGAACGTCCCTGGGTGGGCTCGAACCACCAACCTTTCGGTTAACAGCCGAACGCGCTAACCGATTGCGCCACAGAGACATATATAGCAGTATAGGCTAGTCTATAGAAATATGTTCAGAATACATCTACATTATCCCATCTCACCGGACTTTAGATTGAAATGTTTTTACAGCATGGTAATTATACAAAAGTCCTCTGTCATAGCTAGCCAAACTGGAAAAAGGTTACATTTCCAAACTCGTTTTTGTTCATATAGTCTAGGCGTAATTCGCTTTAATACGTTCCTAAAACTACAAGACTATTTCAGACCTCGATAATTAAACCTTGTAATCTTCGCGGACTTGGATAACTTAGCCATTCTTTTGACTTTTTGTGTTAGGTATTGCACTGGCACATTGCTCGTCATGGCAGGGTGCAGTGTGGATATTACAGGAGTACCATGGTGATTTTCACACTTTCTCGGTTTTATGTGCTATTTGCACAAGAGGCATTAAAGAAACACAATGAGTAAAGTATTAAATATGTCAGTTCTGTATTTTTGGAGAAATATGCGTTTTAAATGTATCGTCCTATTTTCAACCGGTTGAGAAAGTTGTCAGCTTGCGTCACGAATACAGTAACCACTACCCTTTCCACGCACCGTAAAGAAATCTGACAGGACACACCGCTGGCTTACAGGCAAGACAATGCAAATATTTGACTAACGTTAGGTTCACTTAAATTAGAGGGCCTTTTAAGGACTATTAGATTGTTTCTGGTTATATTCATTTAGCTAGCTATCTAACGTTAGCTAGCTAGTTTGTTGTCATAAGGCAATGTTATCGATAACGTTAGCCAGCTAGTTTGCTTTTATGAGGACGTTATAGTTGTGCTTTTATCTTAACTTGGCTAGCTAGATAGCAAAAATTATAATTGGATATAAGTCAACGTCCTTACCTTAGCTATCTATCGATACTTGATATACTACTAAGCTAGCTAGCTTGTGAAAATTCAGTCTCCCAAAGAGAGCGCGTAGCATGGGGGTAGCTATGGTAACGGGGCACAGTCTGTCAATCATGGCTAACTGACAGTTCTCATTACCACGCCCAGACGGTTCGGGTGAACTTTTATAGTGGGAAATTTAGGCTTAGAAAAATACGTTTTAAAGTACATTGAAATGACTGAATAATAAAAAAATTATGCACATTTGTTTTGTTGTTGCCTAAAGACAACTGGGAAATGTCACGTTCAACCACCATGTTACTCCTTTAAAGCCTGCAGGTGTCGTTATGCATTTGTAATTTAAAACCGATGCAATTCCCATATTCACCTAACGTTTTACACGGTTAAAATTTTAACTTGTCTCATTCGTTTTTTTAACTACTTACACACACGATATATATTTGTGTGTGTGCGTGTGTATGTATACATTTTATATATATATATATATATATATATATATATATATATATATATATATATATATATATATATAGGCTACTCATTCGTATGTACATCCATAACCCACCGCCCATTCTTACTTAGTAAAAGTTAAACGTTTCATTTCAATGCTGTTAAAAATCTAAATTTTCCTCACCAGAAGAGCGTGCTAGCTAGCTAGCTCACTACCGAGCAAACAAGGCTAGTTAGTCGACACGGACAAACTAACTAAAATTTAACTAGCAAATCTAAATACACTGCGTTGAAAATTTACCGAATTATCAAATTAGTAGTATAAAAAGGAGCATTTAAAAGCCGTTAAAAAAAAAAAATTAGCTTACTGTCGCTGTTCTTCAGTTTGTTCAGCTAACATACGCAATACATGGCAGTTTCTCATCATACAAAAACCGTTCATCGCCACCTCGCGGACCTCTTCTACTTAGTATATGATATTACATTTAATTTACGAAACAAATTATAACAACTTACATTTTTATCCGTGTGTCCCAGTTGAAGCAGCTAAGATATTTCCCACAAGTTGCCAAAGATCGCTTGTACCTCGCCCCTTCTCGACGCTGACGATAGATTGATTGGAGCATGCGCAGACTCAGTGCTTAAGGTTCAATGCAATTTCGTTAAAACAAGCATTTTGCAGGAATAAATGTGATTTAAATTTACATAACAAGCTGCTATGGGTTAAAAGTTGCATGGAAAAATAAGGGTCTTCAAACAGTTTGTAGATTACAACGTTTTACAATAAGGTGTATTCAATTTTTGAAGTCATTGCTGGTTTTGTTTGTAAAAATGGGGGCGAGAATGTACAATTTTCGTATCGCACGCGGACCTGAAAGAGAACTTTATTTAATGAGCGCGAAAAAAAAGGGTGCGGTCCAGGGTTGTCCGTTTCGGATTGGCTTGCAACACTAATGGAGGACTGTGGATTTTTAAAGTGGAGTTCGCAGGAAAGTCTTGATTGACAGCACCTGCCTGCTTTTGGGTTCATTAAGCCTTACCTGGTAGCTCACAATCAGAAGTGTTTTGTTTAGGAAATGGGCGTGGCAAAATACCCAGTGAACAAACCTGATTCTAATCACTAATCACCATGGTAATCCACTTCAAAGGTAATGCAGGTCTGCTCAGCCCACAAAACGTTTTGCAAATTCAGTAGAAAACTACACCAAACTAAATATTTAGGACAGCACTTCAAAAATTCTCTTTCGTTAAAGGTACGCCATAAAATCCATTCGGAAAAATAAAATTTTAAAACTTAGAAATATTTGACCCTGACTGTATTTGCATTGGATAGCCTAATTATTTCAAATACATTGGACCCTTTGCCATCTAAAATTCCAACAGATCATTGTCAATTTTAAAAGAATAATTAATTTTAATCAGCATTCAGATAAAATTTTTTCTTCCGTTGATTTTACTTGGGTTGGTAACAGGTTTCATTGGAAAATTCTCAGGGATCTGTTGGGAGTGTTTTCAGATTTAACAAAAGTTTTTCAAGATGGGTAAGCCCCCATCATTTCCTTAATATAAAATACTTCACATTTATAGCCAGATGAACACTATATTTCTCACTATACTTCTCAGAGCTCAACAACAGAGCCCTTACACACAGAGCACTCACCATAGTGCACGACCCCACACACCCCCTCAACCCACTCTTCTCACTCCTTCCATCTGGCCGCAGGTACAGGTCTCTGACCTGGAAACGGGCCTGTTTTAAAAAGAGTTTTGTCCCCTCTGCTATCGAGGTGCTGAACAAACTGCCTCGCTGAATGTCAGGTGTATTATATGTATGTATCTAGGTATTTATTACTGTATGTATCTATGTATTTATTATATGTGTGTTATATGTATATACTGTACTGTATGTATCTATGTATTTATTATATGTGTGTTATATGTATATACTGTACTGTATGTATGTATGTATTTATTATATGTGTGTTATATGTATATACTGTACTGTATGTATGTATGTATTTATTATATGTGTGTTATATGTATATACTGTACTGTATGTATGTATGTATTTATTATATGTGTGTTATATGTATATACTGTACTGTATGTATCTATATATTTATTATATGTGTGTTATATGTATATACTGTACTGTATGTATGTATGTATTTATTATATGTGTGTTATATGTAGCCTATATACTGTACTGTATGTATGTATGTATTTATGTGAGGCTGCAATGCAAAAAATGTGAAAACAAATTTCCCCTGAGGGGACAATAAAGTATTGTATTGTATATTCACAGGCAGTTTTCACCACGCAAAACATCCACACAAAAAAAAATCCATTATTTGTGAAAAATCCATTATATGTTGTGAAACATCAGATAAATCACTCAGGCGAAAAACCACGCAGTTGTAATGGCTGTGTGAATGGTTGTCCTGGCACACTCAGGTTATAGCTCAACATGTGCAAGCTCACTCAGGGGTAGCATCATAATGTCACTCCTGGAGCCGGATGCTTCTTACTGGGGCGTCCGGCTTTAAGGAGTACCCGCAGAAACTTCCGGTACAAATCACAACGTCCTGCGCCCAGGAAGCACCAGCGATAGTATTCGTATTCCTCATGGAACAACTGAAAATAAATAATTAAATAAATAAATGTGTGTTTAATTGTACAATTAAATAGTGTTTTTATCTTGGAATTATGATCATTTTTACGACACACAAAGAAGTCAATGTTCTGAGTGAGGATTTTTCCAGACCACTGTCAATTAATGTTTTTTTTTTTTTTAGCATCTACATTCTTTTTTTGTAACTTCGTGGAGTCAGCTGTATTAATAAAGAATATTAGAAAGGAAAGTGTCATAAACTAAACCTGGGAAGCAACAAAATGAACATTACTCTAGCAAGGCATTGCATATATTAAAGGGCTATATTTTTCCTCCTTCACGATCATTTCACTTTACTTTCACAGAGGCCTGAGCTACGGCCGGCAGCGGGCTTGAGCTGCAGTACTACATAATGACCACCAGATGAAACCTGCTGCACCGAGATCAGCTAACCCTCATTATTTCATTGAATTTCATTGAATGTATTCAAATGAAATAAATTCATAAATAAGTCATTAAATTGAAATAAATAAATAAAAACGAATGTTGTAACAGTAAATAATATCTCACACAATCGTATTACACGTCATAACGGTTCATCCATCACACTGAACAACACCAAACAAAAAAACAGCCACATTGTCAGAATTTTGAACATTTTTACTGAGCATACGTTTCTCACCCTCTCCTCTTTTCTGTCTCTTCCTCTCCCCTAAACTGAAAAATATGAGAGAGAGAGAGAGATGGAGAGAGAGAGGAGGAGGAGGAGCCGTGTGTGTCCACAGTCTCCCATCTCCTTCGATCTCCTGAATCTGCAGTCCATTAACCCGGTGACATTTAACTCTGCTCGCACTGGCCGGACCCCGAGCCTTCCCGTGCTACAAGGCAGAAAGGAGAAAAGCAAGCTGAGGAGGAAGCGCGCGACGCTTATTTCCTCATGTGAACTGACAGGTAAAATACCACAGTCTGTACTTTCATTTCACGAAAGGACAAGAAAAAACGTTTGGTGTCTTTGGATGCAATTTGTCTAGCCTACTTTAGTCCACAGGATTAGCCCAATAATGCCTGAAATTGTATGCCAGAAATAGTAGGCGTGTTTTGTGAGTGTATGTACGCTGGCCTTTGCGTGTGCCCACGAGCATGTGTTGTTGTGTGTTTGTGAGTGCGTGCGTAACACTCCCGGAGCAGTCACATGCCCGTGCACTAACTGCACTACGGGACGCACGGTAAATAAATATAATCGTTAGGTATTAACCACTGCAATTGTTTCATTAATACAGTAGAACGATTAGTCAGTATGTTTGTATTTTACATGACGACGATGCGCGCAGAAAATGAGCACACGGGCGTATGATTGGAAATGGTATTCAGTTCATGCGGAACACGGCAGTTGTGATGTTGCGTAAGGCCGGCATTTTGGTGTAGGCATTAGTGTCATGCCCCTGTTATGCTGATATGTCATAGGCATGGGTATCCTTGAAGACGACTGACAAACCGCTTCATATATCTCTGGCTGGTGCACTGTGCGGCGATACAGTAAAATAATCTTATAATATGCATTTATTTTCCCTGCTGTCCGCGTGCGGATCCTCCGCGCAGATTGTCGCCACCGCAACTTTCTAGAGCGACGAGAATGAGCATAACATAATGCGTTCTATTGGCTTGTGTTCTATCAGTAAGAATCTGTTTTCTGTTTTTATTCCGTGTTTACATGCCACGCGCACACCTTTATCCGCTCGCATCCGTGCGTCCTTTCACACCCCGTGCTTTGTCATCCGTACGGGTCACAGCGGATATTGAATGAGCATGTTGAGCTACAACAGGGTACAAGAGCAGCGGTAACAGCTGTCTACGCCTCCGCCACCTCGCCGTTTTTAAAGCGTATATTCACCATAAAATGCTTTACATACTGCTCCTCTTAGCAGAATGGGCTTTAGAAACTGCGGTTAGGAGGGGAGTGATTCTCCAGAATTTAGGTCCATGAACCTGTATGAAGTACTTATCGGTTCTGACTTGGAATCATACAGTTACGTCAACGACTGACCATAAGCTATTATACACACGAATAATCATAATTTATCTCTTTATCTCCCTCTCCCTCTCTCTGTCTCTCTGCGGTTGTTGGCATAGCGATATCACCCCAGAACCCTCACTCATGCTCTCCTTCCTCCTCTCCTTTTTCTCCTCCCCCTCTCTCAGCATGTTCCAGTGCTGTAGCTTTGCAGCTGCTGCTCTCCTACGTCCCGTAGTGCTGCAGTGAATATGTTGTGTGTTGTTTGCGCATCTACACATGCCCAGGAGGGAATATGCTGTGTGTTGTATGCGCATCTACACATGCCCAGGAGGGAATATGTTGTGTGTTGTTTGCACATGTACACATGCCCAGGAGGTAATATGTTGTGTGTTGTTTGCACATGTACACATGCCCAGGAGGTAATATGTTGTGTGTTGTTTGCACATGTACACATGCCCAGGAGGTAATATGTTGTGTGTTGTTTGCACATGTACACATGCCCAGGAGGGAATATGTTGTGTGTTGTTTGCACATGTACACATGCCCAGGAGGGAATGGGAGGGGGGTCATCAGCAGGAATAACAGAGTTGTCCTTGTCTGTAATGTCTGAAGCTTAGCACCTTGATTTAAGGGCAGCAGGTTTCACTGCAGATTCGCCGCTGTACCGACCAATCAGATCACTGTGATATTTCAGTTTGGTTGGCAGTAATACCTTCTTGTAAATGCTGAAATCTTTAGGGGGGGGTTAGGCATGTTGCAGGGGAGGGGATCTGTCTGAAGAACACGCCTAGCCAAAGGCAACAGTGAAGAACAGCAAAGATCCCTTAACCCCTCCCCAGAAAGGTCACGGGCCAACAGAAATAGTACACGCACACACAGTTGAAGCCTAGGTCATGCACTCCCATCATGCACCCTGCCTCGCACACTAATCCCTTTACCATGGCAATTGCACAACACTGCGCGTAACACAAACACCAGCGACAGCAAAAGTGCATATGTGTGTGTCTGGGTGTGTGAGTATGTGTGTGTGTGTGTGTGTGAGTATGTGTGTGTGTGTGTGCGTGGGTATGTGTGTGTGTATGGGTGTGTGTGTGAGTATGTGTGTGTGAGTATGTATGTGTATGGGTATGTGTGTGTGTGTATGGGTGTGTGTGTGAGTATGTGTGTGTGTGTGTGTGTGTGGGTATGTGTGTGCGTGTGTCAGAGTTCAAATATTCCCATAACTGATGTTCTCTCAGCCCACTGCACAGTTGTAGTTTATGAATTAGTCCGCGCTGACGCTGCTCTCCTCTCTGTCCCTGCTCTTCTCCCTCGCCCAGACTGCTGATCCTGGTGAGAGAACAGAACAGCACAGCAACCATGGGATCCTCCTCTCTCTTCCTCTCCTCCCACCTCTCCCTCCTCCTCCTCCTCTCCCTCCTCCCCTCTCCTGTGGTTTGGGCGGACTCCGGCCTCACCGTCTCCACGCGGCAGGGGGAGGTGCGGGGGGTGCGGCTGCCCGTGCCGGACGGCGGTCAGGTGACGGCATTCCTGGGGATCCCATTTGCCGAGCCCCCTGTGGGGAGGCGGCGCTTCCGGGCGCCAGAGCCCAAGCGGGCGTGGTCGGGCGTGCTGAACGCCAGCACCTACCCCAACGCCTGCTGCCAGCCCGTGGACTCCTCCTACCCGGGCTTCCCCGGCACCGAGATGTGGAACCCCAACCGGGAGATGAGCGAGGACTGCCTGTACCTCAACCTGTGGGCCCCCGCCCCCCCTGCGCCCCGAAACCTGTCTGTGATGGTGTGGATCTACGGCGGCGGCTTCTACAGCGGCTCGTCCTCGCTGGACGTGTACGACGGGCGCTACCTGGCGCACGCCGAGCGGGTGCTGGTGGTCTCCATGAACTACCGCGTGGGCGCGCTGGGCTTCCTGGCGCTGCCCGGCTCCCCCGACGCCCCCGGCAACGTGGGGCTGCTGGACCAGCGGCTCGCCCTGCGCTGGGTGCAGGAGAACGTGCGCTTCTTCGGGGGGGACCCCCGGCGGGTCACCATATTTGGGGAGAGCGCGGGCGGGGCGTCGGTGGGGATGCACCTGCTGTCCCCGGGGAGCCGGGCCCTGTTCGCCCGCGCCATCCTGCAGAGCGGCGTTCCCAACTGCCCCTGGGCCACGGTGAGCGCGGGGGAGGCCCGGCGCCGCGCCGCCCTGCTGGCCCAGCTGGTCAACTGCGCCCCGGGCAACGACAGCGAGCTGGCGGCCTGTCTGCGGGCGCGGCCACCCGAGGAGCTGCTGGCGCAGGAGTGGCGCGTGCTCCCCCACAGCAGCCTGTTCCGCTTCTCCTTCGTGCCCGTGGTGGACGGCGCGGTGCTCCCCGACGCGCCCGACGCCCTGCTCCGCTCCGGCGACTTCGCCCACGCGCAGATCCTGCTGGGCGTCAACCGCAACGAGGGCTCCTACTTCCTGCTCTACGGCGCCCCCGGCTTCAGCAAGGACAACGACAGCCTGATCTCGCGGCGCGACTTCCTGGAGGGCGTGCGGCTGAGCGTGCCGCACGCCAGCGACATCGCGCGGGAGGCTGTGGTGCTGCTCTACACTGATTGGCTGGACGAGGACGACCCGCGCAAGAACCGTGACGCCATGGACGGCATCGTGGGCGACCACAACGTCATCTGCCCCCTGCAGCACTTCGCCCGCTCCTACGCCCAGAGCCACGCCCAGGCGGGCGGGGCCGGAGGGGCGGGGGCAGGGAGGGGGGACTCTGCTGAGGGAAACTCCCCAGGTGGGTGTTAGGGTTAGGGTATTACTCATCGTGGGTGGAGCTGACTCTCATCAGCCACGAGTGACTCTCATTTTGTGGAGAGGAAAATAGTTTCTTTGGTCAAAACAGATCAGTGACTGACAGGTCTCTGAAGCTCCACCCACTCCGGAGTCAATCCGGGCACATTCCGTGAAATAAAAGAAAACAAAATTCTTTCTGTTCTCCTTCATGTGACACCCTGCTCTCTCTCTCTCCCACTCTTCCCTTCTCATCCCTCTATCCCTACCTGAGCAGGGGGCGTGTACCTGTACCTGTTTGACCACCGTGCGTCAAACCTGCCGTGGCCAGAGTGGATGGGCGTGATCCACGGCTACGAGATCGAGTTTGTGTTTGGGCTCCCGCTGGAGAGGAGGCTCAACTACACCGCCCAGGAGGAGCAGCTCAGCCGCCGCATGATGAGATACTGGGCCAACTTTGCCCGCACCGGGTGAGTTACCATGCCAACTTCGCCCGCACCGGGTGAGTTACCATGCCAACTTCGCCCGCACCGGGTGAGTTACCATGCCAACTTCACCCGCACCGGGTGAGTTACCGTGCCAACTTCACCCGCACCGGGTCAGTTACCAGAAAAACTTCACCAGCACTGGGTCAGTTACCATGGAAACTTCGCCCTCATTGGGTGAGTTGCCATGACAACTTCACAAATTCACTGAGATGGGTTGAGTTACCATGGAGATTAGAGTTGGCAATTAAATGATCTTTATGATTTAATTAAACAGTTTATAAAATTAACAATTGAATTAACCAAATGTGATGAATTACCATGGCAACCACACCTGTAGCTGGTATGAGGGGGTATTAGGGAGACACCATAGTAGCAGACTGAGGGCAGGTTGCCATGCCATTGGCTCAATACCCCCGTCCCACAGGGACCCCAACCTGAACGCGGACGGCACCACGGACGCGCGGCAGAAGTGGCCGGCCTTCACGCCCACTGAGCAGCGGTTTGTGGGATTGGACACGGAGCCGCTGAAGCTGCACCGCGGCCTGAGGAACCAGCCCTGCGCGCTGTGGAACCGCTTCCTACCCCGCCTGCTGGACATCACTGGTACTGCAGTCCCAGGCCCACTGATTAATACATCTGTGCAAAATGGCCATTTAAGGCGCGCGCGCGCACACACACACACACAGTATTTAAAGCCATGGACATGGCAGGTCAGCGTGCCAGGGAGAGCTGACCCAGAGGAGGGATGAGGTAATGGAGAATAAGGGGATTAAAGGGAAGAGAGGAATGGAGGGACAATGCTCTTCAGGTTTTTAAAGTTTCAACAGTAAGAGCAGTGAGAAACAGGACAAACTGTGCAGGATGGAAGTGGCCAGTCTACTTTACAGTTCAGTAAAATTTCACTCTTACATCTCCATTTCCCTCTCTCCCCCTTTACCCCCATCCTGCCCCCCCAGGGAATATGGATGAGACAGAGAGGCAGTGGAAGGCTGAGTTCCATCGCTGGAGCTCCTACATGATGCACTGGAAGAGCCAATTCGACCACTACAGCAAACAAGAGCGCTGCAATGACCTCTGAGCATGTGTGTGTAAACAAGAGCACTGCACTGACCTCTGAGTGTGTGTGTGTGTGAGAGAGAGAGCATTCATGTTGTTCTTCATGGTCCTGCAAACTTTATAATTTAAGGATTTATTGTTTTGGTCTCTGAGTGGGGCCCATCTGTGTCCAGTACTCTGTGCTTTATCAGTGTGTCTGTTCGCTGATGTGACGAAGATGATGATGCTTTTCTCCCCAGTGGCACTGTGTTTGTGTGCATCTGTTCACTGAGTGTAACAGTGAGCACGTTCTCCCCAGAGTAAGGCATTAAAACTGAACAAAAAACACATAAATATTTAAAATATGTGAATATGTGCTGAATATATTTTGTGAATATTTGCATACTGGGTTTTGTCTGACATTTTTGAATACAGGAAGAGCATGTTTCTTGAAGAGAATGAGCAAAACGTGTGAGAGATGCCTTTCCGAGAGAACGAGTGTGTGTGAGAGAGAATAAGCCTGTGAAAGAGAATCAGTGTGTGAGGGAGATAGAGAATAAGTGTGTATGTGAGAGAGAATAAGTGTGTGTGTGAGAGAAAAAATGTGTGTGTGTGTGTGCGTGCTTGTTGTCTGCATCCTCTCTGAGCAGCTGAACCCTTCTGGAACATTCTCATTAAACTGACTGACACCATCACTGGCCTCCCAGTCTTCTGTTCGACCCTCTCAGCGCTCTGTCTGTCTGTCTGTCTGTATGCATGTCTGTCTGTCTGTCTGTCTGCATGTCTGTCTGTATGCATGTCTGTCTTTCTGTCTGTCTGTATGCATGTCTGTCTGTCTGTATGCATGTTTGTCTGTCTGTCTGCATGTCTGCCTGTATGCATGTCTGTCTGTCTTGCCCATCTGGATTCTGTCAACAGTTTGTCCTTTTCACTACGTGACCACACGTAGGTAGAGGGTAGAGGATGTGCCCCCCCCCCAACTTCTGAGGTAACACTGTTCATCCTCTGTACATAACAGCAATACACACACATACACACAAATGCGCATGCACACACACAAAAACACACACACTCAAACACACAGAGATACATATATATGCGCACACACACACACACACACACACATACAAAATTAACTCAGATGCCAGCACCATATTTGTCAAGACGGTTTCAAGGGGCTTGTCTGACAGGGGCCCTCAAAAATGTGGTGTGGTTACAGTAGCCTAATGGTAGTGGGCCCCAATGTAAGACCTTATCATGGGGCCGAAAGACCCTGGCCGGGCCACGCTCTCGCCCAATTATTTAAAAACTGAAACATACGAATGACAGCGGTGCCCTTCTGGGACAATTCCTCATCCTTATCTCTGTATGTGTTGTAGTGTTTGGACGAACAGCACTAGTAAGCTACATTAATAGTACCGTGTGAACACGGTCACCAGCGCAGTAACAGCGGTTTAAAACCCTATTGCATCATTTTCTTTCCCAAGAAACATGACAGCCTTTCGCTCTTCTCCGTAAACACGATGCAAACAGGGAGATGCAGGAAATGCCTCCCTTTCAGAAAACACTTTTCCTTATCCAAATACCGCATATCTTCTGTCTAAATATTTATTTTGAACAGCTTGTTTTTTTAGAGGGAAGATAGCGTACCGGAGGAAGTTTCACACCGTTTGTGGATGTTGTGGTTTTAAAAATTGGTCGCAGGAGGGGGCTATATGCCAACAAAGACCCATATTGTGACTAGAACCTTTGCTGCTCTTTTTCCAGAAAGCGAACAAAAGCCTTCGGTCACGACGAACTTACTTCGAATCCTGTGGAAGGTACTGCTCGTCTGCACCCGTGCACGCGCGAATATAGTCTGGGCGCCAACAACTTAAACTCACAGCATAAAAAGTTTAAATTTTTAAAACTGTAACATAAATGGTCGTTTTTTTTATTACCACACACGTGTTTATCTGTGAAATGCTGATGCTAAATGATAGGCTTGAGATGAGATGAGCAATTAGCGTTCAACTGTAACCATGCCATTAAAATTAAACCGTTATGCTGAAACAGTAATACGACATAATAGCTCTGTGATCTGCAATTCGTTCATGACTTTAAATCCACTGACGTGAAAACTGAAGCCACATTTAAGATAGACAAATTATGCAATTTATGTGAGTTGGGCTACTGGATCTCCTAGCTACAGTATGACAGCTCGGGCATTATGAAGGAATTCAACGGAACATCTGCCTCAGAAACGAATGACTATGGTCTATTAAATAGAAACGTTGTGTTTGTTTATCTTTAAATAATGGGTCTGTACGTGTCGATATTCCAGGGAAAAAAAGTTTTTAAATAGGCCTCGTCTAAATTCTCTTGTGAACGCGGGAATTCCGAGCACGCCCACTGTAACAGCTGCAGTCCGTGAAGTTGAAGTGAAGGGAAGAGAGTCTCGAGCCTCTGCCCAGCGCCTAAGGGCTCGAAAAATGTGAAATCATCTAAGTGTAAGACAGTGTAAGACTGGTCTCGATTAAAACTTGCTATCCTACACATTGGTGAGATAGGGTAGTAGGCTTAACTATGCTAACAGACCGCCGGGGTCAGACTATTGATGAACGTAGCTATGCCGCACGGACGTGGGCCGTTAAGGGGACTATTGTTTGCTACTTCCAGAATTCTCGGATTCTCCCATCTGGTTTGAATCGTCATCTCCGAAATTGTGAAATTGGACACCTGAATCACTTTTCTTTCCCCTTTCGCCTCTCTCTCCTCCCCTTCCTCTCAGCGCGGCTGTTTTCTGTTTAGTGTTTACTGCGTCTTGACTTTGGGATTTTCATAACAATTCAAGCCATCTGAATGCAAACGGGAATCGAGCCAAGAACGCCAGTCAGGCAGGTGGGAGACGCAACGGGCTGTCACCGCTGGATCAAACTTTGCCAATCCTACATTCAAAGTCAGTGCTCGCTGAAAAAGTAATACAGGGTGAAATGGGAAGGGGTGGGGAGAAAACGGAGGGAGGGGATGTGAGGAGAAAAGGCGAGGCAAATGTTTTTCTAAGTTAAGGCTAAAAATATATAAACGAAGATAAAGGCGATAAGATCTCTTGTCAGTGCATATATCAGCGCGATTAAGGATTGCGCGTTTCGCCAGCGGAAGAGTCGCGAGCAGCCCGGAGTGCGCTGCGAACAAACTTTCGAGTGGGTGAGTTCGTCCGTCCGTGTGTCCACCCCCCCAAAAAACTACTGAAAACAACGTGTTTTCTCCCAAGTTTTCCCAGACTAACCACATGTTTATTAGTTAAATTGTTAACAATGCAAGACGGTGCCTCGAAAGGCTTTTGCATAACTTAAAGTATACCGCCTACGTGTTCTGCATCCTTTAGCCTAGACCCTAGACTACTCCGGGCGCCGCGGGGCGTTACTGACACTGCCCTTATACGAGGCGTTGTCAACGGCAACAAAGTAGGGTTTACGTGTATTTGTTCATGATTTAAGAAGCCGATGACACACGCTGATCTTTCGACTCCAAAACCGAAGTGATGACCACAATATTGACCCGAACTGAACTGTATACTTTACGTCCGACATCTCATCTGTAGCCAAGCTCAATAATCGTTGTACACTTTGATTGAATCAACCCCCAACCTGACGTCCAGGATATTATATTTGTGAAATTAAAGGGTGGAAGCACAGATTCCAACTATAACTTTCAAACGTAATAAATACATAT
Source organism: Anguilla anguilla (assembly GCF_013347855.1). Lineage (NCBI taxonomy): Eukaryota > Metazoa > Chordata > Actinopteri > Anguilliformes > Anguillidae > Anguilla > Anguilla anguilla. The sequence goes on from NC_049209.1 coordinate 54,384,888, forward strand.
GGGCTGCGTGCTAAAGCCAGGCTGTATGGACTCACTTATCCTTAAAGAAGGCAAGCGATAACACGACTTAAAAACTCTATAAGCCTCTGGCTATAGACAGCTGAAATCATTGCCATCAGCAGGATTGTGGGACATGTAGTCATACCATTTATCTGCTGAACTGTAAGTGAGGCATCCCATAATAACAGCTGGGCTGCCATGATGGAAATGTCTCATAATGAGCAGAACCTCTCGCTACTGTTAGTCACATGCTTTTATCATCCAATCAAAATACTTGTCTCTCCCAAGCAGAACACTATGATTGGAGAGGCCCTTACAAGGCATGGTAGCTCCACCAGTTTTCTTGTCACTCATAAATTACTGAATGGGCAGTTCTGTTGAAACAACGTTGACGTGAAAATATGAGCAGAATAGAGTGTGAATAATTATAAGGCCACATACCATTAAAAATGAATATCGGATTTAACATGAGCCTCAAAGGGAGTCACATGGGACGGGTCACAGCTGTTGAGTGGAGAAAGTCTTTGATTGGACAGCATCAGTGAGCCAAGTGGAGCATCAGCCAGTCAGCTCGGCCTGCACGGGTTTGATGCCAGGGAGCTCTGTCCCGACTCTCATTGCCCAACCAAACTCTTTAACAAGAGCCAGGATATTTAAAACCTCACGCCCAGCACAGAACCTATCACCCTCCTTCAATACAGGGTTACGGTTTCCCAGATAAAACCTACAATGGCACTGGAAATTAAACAAATCTCTGCTGAATTTTACATTTAACTGAAGGCTATCGTAGTGCATGAATACACAGGAACAGAGGGCTGAACAGAACCCTCTCATCCACACAGTGTGCTCCTTTAAATATCCCCACTTCTACTCACATTAACTCGTATTTGCTCTCATTTCTACACTGCAAAAATAGCCCCGCCCTCTCCACTGCGTCACCCTGGAGTAGAAGATGGAGGAGGAGAAAGGGAGAGAGAGCGAGAGAGAGGAGGAGAAGGAGCGCGAGAGCGAGAGGGAAGAGGAGAAGGAGACCGACGAGACTGAGGATTTTGCTCAGGCAGCAGAAGGGGCAGTCCTCTCGTGCCAAGAGGGGACCTCAAAGGATGACTCTGACTTACCCATAATGCACTGGGAGGCTCTAAGCCTGCGCATTGCTGAGCTGGAGAGACAGGAGGAGGAGAGGAAGGAAAGGTTAAAGGTCAGAGGGCAGAATGCACTCCCTCATTCTTTCACACTCCCTCTCAGTTCCTCTCTCTCTCTCAGTTCCTACCTCCTTCCATCTCTCTCTCTACTTCTCCATCATACACTTTCCCTCTGTTGCTCTCTTTCTCTGTCCCTTGTTCCCTTTCTCTTCTTTTCCCTCCCTCCCTCCATCCCTTGCTCACATTATCCCATTTCTGTCCCTCAGAGCTCTGCAGAGGTGGAGCGAGAGAATGTGTCAGTGGGTTGGATGGAAGAGAGGGATGGAGGGAGCTGGTGGGAGGATGTGGAGGCGGACAGAAGCCGGAGGATCACAGCGATCACTTCACGGTACGGCGACAGGATCGTGCTGCCAGTAACCGGCTTTAACAGGTTTTAACCGTCTTTACTGCTGGTCCTCTAACCGTCTTTACCTAATGGTCTATAACAGTCTTTAACAGTCACCACTGTTTGTCCTTTTTCAACAACTAAGTTCTCTTAGGTCTCTGCTCTCTTACACCACGCACAGAGCAGCAGTTCTACCCTGACACCAGCAGGTGTCACTACACTAGCTCAGTGATATTTATGAGTTACTCCTGCATGAACAGCTGGGCAGGGCTCAGAGCAGGAGCAGTGATCAGGGGCTCTGAGAGTCAGATAGAGATACAGAACCGTTTTGGCTTCTCTTCCATAAAGTGTCATCTTTAATGGCCGTCGGGAGTTAAGATCCAATCTAAAGGGCCAAACCTTCTGCAGCACAGAGGGTTCGTTCCCATCGCTCATTTTAACCTCCCTCTCATTTCACACTGTAAGATCATATCTCTCCAGGATAATGAAAAGCTTTCCTGTTAGCAGATGACCTCAGGCCTCTACTTGGGTGAACAGTTGCTAATTTTCGGATCTGATGTAATGACAGGACCCCTTGTTCACTCCACCCACATCAAAACCTCACCAGAGTCCAGCAGTGTTCTCCTCTTCCTCTGTCCATCCAGGTTCCACAACCAGAAGAACCTGCAGCTCTGCTTCATCAATGACAGTGACAGCGAGGATGACGAGGAGGGAGAGCAGGCAGGCGGAGAGGTGAGAAGCTGTGACCGTGGTGTGATCCAGAGTTCCCATCAGCCCTACGAGTGCAGAGTAAAATCACAGTAGAGTAGCTGTGTGCACATCCAACCAGTATTTGGCCAGGTGCAGGATAAAAGTACATGTGAAGGTTGAAAGAAAATGGATATCCACTCACTGGATTACAGCTCCCAATACTTTATTGACTAAAAAAAAAAAGCATGCCTGATGAAGACCCTGTTGGGTTGAAACGTTGCCTTGCTTTTTTTTTTAGTCAATAAAGTATTGGGAGCTGTAATCCAGTGTGCGGACATCCATTTTCTTTCAACCTGCAGAGTAAAATCAGTCACCATATTTGTGTCTGTTTTTTAAGAACACTTTTTCTCTTCCTGATTTGCACATTTATCAGAGCTCTCTGGTGTAATTTCAGAAGAGTTCAAACAAGCATGATCTCTCTTCCACTTTTTACTGCACCCATGTCAGGCTCATGCAGACACAAGCCAAAGAAAGACATTTTCTATTTAGCTCACAGCTGAACTTGTGGGCTCCTGATTGACCAACAGGGGTCACTGTTGCACAATAAAACCCTCCCATCAGGACCCTGTTCACACTGGCATAGTGCAGGCCTGATACCAGACCAAAGATCCTATCTATGCACTGTAACAGCGCCTTAACAGGGCCAGCCTGCAAAGTGTGTGTCTGTTAATATACGTCTGTCTCTGTCAAGACCTCAAGAGAGGCCCGTGGGCGTGGCCAAGCGGATCAGGCCTCGCCCCCTGTGACACGAGGACTGAAGATGGAGGTGAGGGCAGCACTGAGCGCACTCAGAGACAAGCTGTGGACTGAGCAGAAACAGGAGGTGAGACTGGGGTGTGTGTGACACACTGTGTGTGTGTGTGTGTGTTTTAGTGGTTAGTGTGTGTGCATCTTAAAGCTGTGTCTCAGTGCTATGTGTGTGTTTTAGAAGTTAGCATGTGTCTCTTAACACTGTGTGTGTGTGTGTATTTCAGTACTCTGTGTATATATGTGTTTTAGCGGTTAGCATGTCTCACTGTTGAGTATCTGTGTATTCTAGCGGTTAGCGTGTCTCACTGTTGAGTGTGTGTGTATTCTAGCGGTTAGTGTGTCTCTCTGTTGAGTATGTGTGTATTCTAGCGGTTAGCGTGTCACTGTTGAGTATGTGTGTATTCTAGCGGTTAGTGTGTCACTGTTGAGTATGTGTGTATTCTAGCGGTTAGCATGTCTCACTGTTGAGTATGTGTGTATTCTAGCGGTTAGCGTGTCTCTGTTGAGTATGTGTGTATTCTAGCGGTTAGCATGTCTCACTGTTGAGTATGTGTGTATTCTAGCGGTTAGCATGTGTCTGTTGAGTATGTGTGTATTCTAGCGGTTAGCGTGTCTCACTGTTGAGTATGTGTGTATTCTAGCGGTTAGCATGTCTCACTGTTGAGTATGTGTGTATTCTAGCGGTTAGCGTGTCTCACTGTTGAGTATGTGTGTATTCTAGCGGTTAGCGTGTCTCACTGTTGAGTATGTGTGTATTCTAGCGGTTAGCGTGTCTCACTGTTGAGTATGTGTGTATTCTAGCGGTTAGCGTGTCTCACTGTTGAGTATGTGTGTATTCTAGCGGTTAGCGTGTCTCACTGTTGAGTATGTGTGTATTCTAGCGGTTAGCGTGTCTCACTGTTGAGTATCTGTGTATTCTAGCGGTTAGCGTGTCTCACTGTTGAGTATGTGTGTATTCTAGCGGTTAGCGTGTCTCACTGTTGAGTATGTGTGTATTCTAGCGGTTAGCGTGTCTCACTGTTGAGTATGTGTGTATTCTAGCGGTTAGCGTGTCTCTGTTGAGTATGTGTGTATTCTAGCGGTTAGCGTGTCTCACTGTTGAGTATGTGTGTATTCTAGCGGTTAGCGTGTCTCACTGTTGAGTATGTGTGTATTCTAGCGGTTAGCGTGTCACTGTTGAGTATGTGTGTATTCTAGCGGTTAGCGTGTCTCACTGTTGAGTATGTGTGTATTCTAGCGGTTAGCGTGTCTCACTGTTGAGTATGTGTGTATTCTAGCGGTTAGCGTGTCACTGTTGAGTATGTGTGTATTCTAGCGGTTAGCCTGTCTCACTGTTGAGTATGTGTGTATTCTAGCGGTTAGCATGTCTCACTGTTGAGTATGTGTGTATTCTAGCGGTTAGCGTGTCTCACTGTTGAGTATGTGTGTATTCTAGCGGTTAGCGTGTCACTGTTGAGTATGTGTGTATTCTAGCGGTTAGCATGTCTCACTGTTGAGTATGTGTGTATTCTAGCGGTTAGCATGTCTCACTGTTGAGTATGTGTGTATTCTAGCGGTTAGCGTGTCTCTGTTGAGTATGTGTGTATTCTAGCGGCTAGCATGTCTCTGTTGAGTATGTGTGTATTCTAGCGGTTAGCATGTCTCACTGTTGAGTATGTGTGTATTCTAGCGGTTAGCGTGTCACTGTTGAGTATGTGTGTATTCTAGCGGTTAGCGTGTCACTGTTGAGTATGTGTGTATTCTAGCGGGTTAGCGTGTCTCACTGTTGAGTAGGTATGTATTCTAGCGGTTAGCGTGTCTCACTGTTGAGTATGTGTGTATTCTAGCGGTTAGCGTGTCACTGTTGAGTATGTGTGTATTCTAGCGGTTAGCCTGTCTCACTGTTGAGTATGTGTGTTTTCTAGCGGTTAGCGTGTCTCACTGTTGAGTATGTGCGTATTCTAGCGGTTAGCGTGTCTCACTGTTGAGTATGTGTGTATTCTAGCGGTTAGCGTGTCTCACTGTTGAGTATGTGTGTATTCTAGCGGTTAGCGTGTCTCTGTTGAGTATGTGTGTATTCTAGCGGTTAGCGTGTCTCACTGTTGAGTATGTGTGTATTCTAGCGGTTAGCGTGTGCTGCTACACAGGTGGAGAGGAAGCCGTTGACTCTCAGTGAACTCCAGGCCCTCAGTCTGCAGGAGCTGAGCTCTCTCAGAGCCTCACTCACTCAGGCCATCCACGGTCAGTACAGCCTTATACACTCACACACTGACACTCACACTTACACACTCTCACACTCACACACACTTACACACATACACTTGCACACCCACATACTCACACTTACATACTCACCCTTACACACTCACACTTACAAACACAAACTTACACACTCACACGTACACACTCACACTTACAAACACAAATTTACACACTCATACACCCCCAGTGCTTGGTCAGCACAGGCCTAACAGTACACCTGTGTGTGTGTGTGTGCGTGCATGTGGGCGTGTGCGTGTGCACGTGTGTGTGCGTGTAGACCTGAGCTCTGAGCTGGTGAATCGACTGCTGACGCGGGACCAGCTGAGGACAGAACAGGATGCCATGCTGCTGGATGTGGAGGACATGACATCACTGTGACATCATTGTCGTCTCAAAGATACAATGTCTGACATCATAAGAGACTAAGATGACCTTGTCTTTCTCATGTTTCTCATTTAATTTCTCTGAGAACGGTTCTGCATCACAGGCAGCAGTGAAATCATATGGTGACCAGTGATTTCACACTGTGGTTGGTGACATCACACTGTGAACAGTGACATCGCAGAAGCAGAGAGAATTCACTGTGAAGGACCCTGGACCCTTAAATGGATGCACTTTTTTTCTTGGATTCTGTTTGGGTGGTTATCGCCATGGCAACCTGCATTGAGCATCTACGCCACGTGTCTCGCAGCGGTTGGGCAGAGATGTGGGGGGCGGGGACTGTGAGGGACGGATTTGATTGGACGGTGATTCTGCAACTTGTGTTGGTCTACCTGCCTGTCTCAGGCTCTAATCTGAATCGGGCTGATCTCGATGGGGGGGGCGGGGGGGGGGGCTGTGTCCCTTTCTCACACACGTGGCCGTGGTCTCAGGTTACAGTCATGGTCGGACGGTCTTAATGACGGTGGGTAACAGACCCAGGGCCTGCGAGCCACGGAGCCTGGCGGAGCTGAAGGGATGAGCAGTGTTAATGTGGGGCAGGGGTCTGGGTGGGGGCCTTTCCTGTAGAGGGACAGGCGCAGGGACACACTGGCCCGGCCCGTCTCAGTCTGGGTAAGATTTACTCACTTTATTCACTAAAATGGACAATGATCACAAACGATAAGTGCCTTTTGTATCCCTTGCTTTATGTGCCTTGTTCATAAACCATTATTTTATATGAGTTTCTGTGTGTGCATTTAAATGTTTTATAGAAAGACTGTGTGAGTGTGTGTGTATGAGTGTGTGTATGTGAGTGTCAGTGTACGCATGTGTGTGTTTGTGTATGCGAGTTTCAGTGTGTGTGTGTGTATGAGTGTGTGTGTCTGTGTATGAGAGTGTGTATGTGAGAGTGTGTGTGTGTTTGTGTATGTGAGTGTCTGTGTGTGTATGAGTGTGTGTGTGCGCGTGTATGTGTTTGTGTACGTGAGTGTCAGTGTGTTTGTGTGCTAGCTACCAGCTCAGCAATAATAAGGGTACAGAGGGAGGGATGAGCGAGGAGGAGGCATAACAGAGAGAGGGAGCGACAGATAGAGAGGGGGAGAGAAAGGTTTGTGTTATAGTCTGGATGGATTGTGTGGTCTCAATGCTGGGGCTCGAGTCTTAACCTGATACTGAGCATTTTATTCTGACTGAAGTGCATGCTACACTGTCCACCAACAGGTAAGAGCCAGAGAGAGTACCCTCCTGAACACACACACACACACACACACACACACACACACACACACACACACGCACACACACATAAACACACACACACACACACACACGCACACACACATAAACACACACACACACACACACACTCACACACATAAACACACACACGCACACACGCACAATGACACCTGGGATTGAGTGGGGTTCAGTGGGCTACTGTGATGCTCTACTAATTAAGCCTCAAATTCATATGGCTATGATATTATGAAATTTTTTTTTTTCTTTTTCATGATTGATAAAAACTGTATAAATCAGTTGTTCAGAGACACGGTCCCACCCACACGCAGTCCCACGGGATGGAGTAGCATGCGTTGTTTTCTAATGTTACTTTTGTTTAAAAATGAAGTTGTTAATTTGCAATTCTTGGAAAATACCTTAAATAACAGTGGCGGTCAGGAACTTGCGTCATCGCTAGTACTCTTTCTGCTGATAAATTATTGACAGATTAATGACAGAGCAACAATATTAGAACACTGCGTTACCTGCGTATTGGGTTGCCATGGCAATTAATAATTCAGTGACCGCAGAGGTTAGGAGAGAGACCTTTGTCTGAAAGGCACAAGTACTGCTTTACAAAAGTGTAATAATTCTCTTTTAGGCCCATAACAGCAGGGGAACAGCTGCAGCTAAATCACAGAAAAGGTTTTTGTTTTGCTTGTGTCTGCTGCTCTTCTCAGACTTCGGCAGTTTGGGTTTGAGAGCAGTTTGGGTTTGAGAGCGCTGACTTCTTAGTGCATTGGTGTGCAGCAGCAACCAGGTTTGCATGTTCCCTGTGGCCTGGAGAAGTCATGACACTTAACTAGCAGGCTCTCGCACATGCTAATGCTGCTTTTAGCTTTAGCTGCAGGGAGCACACATGCTAATGCTGCTTTTAGCTTTAGCTGGATTCAGTTGTACAGAGAGGTGATGCTCTGTGGCTCTGCGGCACACGGTGATGACGGTAGCAGGATGTGTGCTCTTTGAGTGCAGTCTGAACAGGCAATCCCTGTGTTGTGTGGGAAGTTTTGGAATGAAAGAAGGGGGGGAGGGATTGAGGGAACATGAGCAGATGGAGGGATGAGTGAGTGGAAAAGGGGAGAGAGAGAGAGAGAGAGAGAGAGAGAGAGAGAGAGAGGCATTCAGGGAAAGCGTTACTGATTGAATGGTTAATGGAGCAGGAGACTGAATCAGCAGGACAGACAAACAGCGCAAGGTTGTGTAAGACAGGAACAGAACAGGGGGCGTGTGTGTGTTTATTTGTATGTGTATTTTTGTGTATGCATGAGAGCATGTATGCGCATACCTATAGTATGTATGAGTGTTGTGTGTGTGTGTGTGTGTGTGTGTGTGTGGAGAGAGAGAGTGCATATGTGTGTGTGGAACTAAAGGTATGTCCTTGGACAAGGTTGTTTACTGTAATTATGGAAAGTAATTAGCCTATATATAGGCCACAGAACTGAGTCATGACATGAGGTAGAAAGTGCCTGTGTGCGTGACTGTGTTTTAATCTGTCAGGTGTGAGTGTGTTCTACATGTATAGCCCTGTACATTAGGAAAACTGAACTGAGTTTCACTGAAATTACACTGCAAAAAGAGGACAAACTCACCTGTGCGTTCTTCCTGCAGGAACTGGAGAGAGCGGGGGGGGGGGGTGGGGACAGGAGGGGGAGGAAGACAGGAACATATCAGCCTTGGGAGCAGAAGAGCACAGAAAAGGAGGGAAGATGGCGGGAAGGATGAGCCACGGTGGGAAAGGGCGCGGCCGGTGACTATGAAGGTGAGCGTCTCCGTGACGGGGGGCGGGAACTCCACGGCCTCCGGCTGCAGCATCGACGAGTCGTACAAGTACGTGTTCCTCCCGCTGTGCTACTCCTTCACCTTCCTGTGCAGCCTGTCGCTGAACTCGGTGGTCCTGCTCCGGGCCTACCGCCGCAGCCGCCGCTGGAACGCCTCGCTGGTCTACATGGCCAACCTGGCCGCCACAGACCTGATGTACGGCCTGTCGCTGCCCTTCCTGGTGGCCAGCTACGTCATGCGCGACCGCTGGGTGTTCGGCGACTTCATGTGCCGCCTGGTGCGCTTCCTCTTCTACTTCAACCTGTACTGCAGCATCTACTTCCTCACCTGCGTGTCCGTCCACCGTTACCTGGGCATCTGCCACCCCATGAAGACCATCACCCTGGAGACCAAGCGCGCCGCCAAGGGCACCTGCGGGATGGTGTGGGCCGTGGTCTTCGTGCTGACCAGCCCCATCTTCCGCTTCGCTCAGACGGGCTACGTCATGAGAGGGGGCGGGGCCAAGGGCGGGGCGGGGCCGGCAGAGACTTTCCAGAACTGCTGGGACGACGCCATCGATGAGGAGTTCTCGGAGTACGTGCCCTACGGGATCATCCTGCACCTGCTGGGGTTCTTCGTGCCCTTCGTCATCATCGCCTGGTGCTACTCCCACGTGGTGCTCACCATCTTCCGGGCGCTGAGGTCCCAGCCGCACCTGCAGGAGGGCGGGGCCGGGGGCGGGGCGGTCTCAGGCCCCGCCTGCCTGCACATCCGGCGGCGGCGCAAGTCGATCCGGACCATCGTGACGATCACGCTGCTGTTCGCGCTCTGCTTCCTCCCCTTCCACGTGACGCGCACGCTGTTCCTGGTGCTGAAGGGCTGGCGGGGCGTGCGCTGCGACTCCATGCGCGCCGTGTCCATCTGCTACAAGGTCACGCGCCCGCTCGCCTCCTTCAACGCCTGGCTCAACGCCCTGCTCTACTTCATCACCAAGGACAAGAGCGCCCCCTGCTGCCCGCGCCACAAGCCCTCCCACCGCGCCCTCCTCTGGCCCCTCAGGATGCTGGGAGGGGTAGCCGAGAGGGAGGGGCCAGGAGGGGGAGGCGGGGCCAAAGAGAAGGAGAATGAATCCAAATCTTCAGGAAATATATTTTGAGGTTTTCAAGGGTGGGGAGGGATTGGGGAACACAGAAAGTAATCACCAGTCACAGCTGTTCAACCCAGATGCCTGTCCTATAAAATGCGTAGATTTGACCTAATAATAATAATAACAATAATAATAATAATTTGAAGAAGAAGAAGAATAGATTTCATTTATAAGCGTCCTTCATTCGATGATTAAATTGCTTTTGCAAACTCACCTGATCCATCTTCAGTGCAGCGGCCATTTTGTGCCCCGATGCTCAGCACACATCACAGCTGACAGTTACCAGCTCAGCGCTGCAGCGGCCATTTTGTGCCCCGATGCTCAGCACACATCACAGCTGACAGTTACCAGCTCAGCGCTGCAGTGGCCATTTTGTGCCCCGATGCTCAGCACACATCACAGCTGACAGTTACCAGCTCAGCGCTGCAGTGGCCATTTTGTGCCCCGATGCTCAGCACACATCACAGCTGACAGTTACCACCTCAGCTTCCAGATCTCCTGGTGGAGAAAAGCCGAGAATTATTTCTGAATACCAGCAGATCCATCCATCCCCATAGACAGAGTCATGGGCCACTCATACAGACCAAAACACTTACATTATATATCAAAGATGATCTCCTAATGACTTGTGTAATTTCCTTTTGATGTCATGACAAGCATATACTGTATAGAGAATACTATCAACTCTGTAATAACGCACTGAAAGGGGTTTATATGTCATGGTTATGTATTTTCTGACTGAACGTGTGTGTACTTCCTGTTTGGGGACTCGGTGGACTGGAATACATCTCTGTTTTTACTCTCAGTGCCTCAGTGTTGTCCGATTCTTTCCGCTCACACATTCACTGCCATCCGAGAAGCAGAAAGTGCCGAAACAAGCATGTTTGAGGGGCGTGTTTGTCCTGGGGGGGGGGGGGGGGGGGGAAAGAGAGCTCTACATTCGTATTAACATGTTAAAAACATTTTAATTGCATTGTTGGACATGTGTCAAGCTGTCTTTCAATAATACTGACACACTGAACACATTCACTCATTCAGTGGTTCACTGTTTCAGGTCTAGTGCATCAACCCAACATGGCTTTCAGAGTAAAACACAAGTCTCAAAAACAGCCGACACGGCCAGAAGTGCACCCTCACGGTGTTCCCTCAGACTCAATCCTCCCTAATAGGTCACAGGTCATCGCCAGGACAACACCGTGGAGCAAAAGTTACAATCAATACGCACACATGAGCAGGCTCGGAGATGAGGGAAATTAATGGAATCATGTAAAATGTACACCCATTCACAAAACACACACACACACACACAACCCAAGTCCCACCCCCTAAACCTTTAATCGTTACACACACACACACACACACACACACAAGGCCCACCCCCTAAACCTTTAATCGTTACACACACACACACACACACACACACACAAGGCCCACCCCCCAAACCTTTAAACGTTACACACACACACACAAGCCAAGCCCCTCCCCCCAAACCTTTAACCGTTACACACACACACACACACACAAGCCAAGCCCCTCCCCCCAAACCTTTAATCGTTACACACACACACGCACACACAAGCCAAGCCCCTCCCCCCAAACCTTTAATCGTTACACACACACACACACACGCACGCACGCACACAGACCCGGTGTCAGCGTTTGTCCGAGGGTTTGTTTCAGGAGATGCCAGCTCGGCGTGTGTACCTTTCGCACTGACGCAGCTTCTGCCCCGCAAGGGCGTAGGGTGGGTGTGTCTTAAAGTGCCCCCTCACCAAAACACATCCTGTCTGGCCTTCATCTTGCGACTGTTCCATGACGGGACTGTTCCAGCCCCCCTTCAACACCCCCCCCACCCCCCACCCCGCCCCAGCCCACCCCGCCCCACCCCCCCCCCCGGCAGCTCTCAGACGGCTCAGTGACCCGTGGACCCCTTGTCCACAGATATTACTGCAGCCTTCGGTGTCCACCAGGGTCAATGATTAAACGGCACTTCCTCTCAGCAACGTTCACTTCCTCAAGCGGACGCACTCTTCAGCTATCCAGAGATGTTCTGGAAAAAAACACGCCGTATCTAAAAGCTGCACAGCTCACTGAATACCGGCTTGCTGTTGGTAAATGGTGAAGTCCGCTGACGTTTCACAACTCTGGATAATGAGAATAATTTCTACACCGTCCCCAGCCTGGTCTATAAAAGCATCAGTGAGTTGTGTTGTTGGATTGAAAATAGCCCCATAGAGGAGATTAGATTGCATCGTATTGGGAGCCTGTATTAAAAAGCAAAATTGCTGAGTTAGCTGGATAACTGTGCTGAGTAAAATACGCAACCCTCCCAAATCTGGAACATGGATTGAAGTAAAAAGAGCTGTTCTGGGTTTTACTCTGTGCAGTTAACCAGCTAACTCAGTAATTCTATTTTGTGATACAGGCCCCAGGTCCAACGTCTTTGACAGTTAGTAAATTCTGACATACAAAACATTTGTATAGACAAATAATACGCAATTAATTCATGACAAAAATATTTAGTTGCTTAACTGGAAAATAATATATATATATATATATATTCTTTTTTAAGTGGGGGCAACCTAATTGATTGTTAATTTCAAAGCTACACCTGTCAGAGTCATGGGATATTTAAATATTCAAATATAAACAAAGACAACAATGTGATTCAGCAAAAAGAACAACTAAAAAATGTTCAATGATGATTCAAATACTAAATTAACTGTGAGCAGCATGAAAGTGTCCAGTGTAACACCCACAGTGAAATGAAGTGAGTAGGAGAATTAATTCACAAATAGAACAATACAGCTTCACAACAGCCTTCATAGTGGATCTCCGTTAGCCTACCACAATAGCCCTGCAACTGGGACATTGGCCCTGGGGAAAGGTTGCCCCCTACTGGCCGAACAACCCCACTTCAAGCTAGGACACCGCTTTTTCAGACCAACAACCAACCCCAACCACACCGAGCGGTCATCAAGCTGGACTGGGACATGGGAATCCACACATTAGAGGCTTGCATTGCTTCGTTATTCAAGATTAACACGTAACACTTATATTTGGAGTTTAATAAAAAGTAGAGAATACAACGTTTAGTTTTAAAGGCTAAATTGCAAGGATATGAGTCAATCAACCCATTTACTGTCATATTATCATCAACACCTTCATAAGGTTAATAAGAATGGTAAATGTAGACTTTCAGATTTGTTTGTTTTTTTTTTGGTGTAGCCTAGATGACTTGGTTATCTTCTTGGTTATCAGGGCCTTGAATAATCTCCTGTTAAGCAGTAAATTATAATTACACTTTAATTTAGCGAAGATAAATTTTCATGCCTACCGAGAAAAAACCAAAGCAAAATGACGACGAGTAACAAGTATCTTGATATTAATTACCTTTACCATAAACCTTACATTTTTAATAAAATACCGGAAATTTTGGGTACTTTACCGTCTTGGTTTCGCTCTCCTTCGCCCTGTTGCACAGATTTCTGCAGTTCTTTGACTGGCCAGAGCGAGGTGTTGTTAACGCGACAGAGGAGCGAATGCATTTTGTTGCGGACTATGTAAAAAAAAAATTAAATTAGTAGCTAGATACTATTTCTTCGCAAAGAGTTTCAGTTTGTTTTTGGAAACCGTGTTGCGCGACGGAATGTGGGAGTATATTAAAACTATGTAAGTGTATTGACGTCTGGAAGCAAACTATCTTATTAAACAGTGTTAACTAACGTTATCGAGTCCGTTAGCTAAGCTATCTTAGCTAAGACCTATGACGGGGTTTTGCCAGCGAGCTAAACTTCACTACTGGAGTTTATCATACCGATACTAGCGTAGTTTCTGCATGTATTTACAGTGAAACTGCGCGGATGCTTAGTATTTCAACGACGTTTTCATATTGTTATCCATCCTGGCTGGCTATTTGCTTTCAGGTTATAACTCTACTGAAGGGCGCCAGCTACCTAGCTGCTGTTTAGCGAGCTTCAGTGGAAACGGATGCCGACTGATCCGCGTAACTGGCTAACTTAAGCCAGCTGTCGTGCTGGGATGCAAGCTAAGTAGCAAACCTGTAGCTCGTCCCTGTCAGCAGGCCAAATTTATTTCTCTTCGCGACAATCTTTCTCTCCGACTGGGGACTGCCTGTGGTCGACAAAAAATGCTTTTAGCGGGAACGCGGAAAGTGTCCCGCTGACTTGGCGGTTCAGTGTGGATTCTGGGCTGAGGCCTGCAGGTCGGGCTTTCACGGGGCTAGAGTTGGCGCGACCCGCGAGGTTTGTGAGCGGGGAACCCGCGACACAGGCTGCCGGGAGCCCTTGGGCCAGGAAAGAAGCGAAATGGAGCGGATGGAGGTGGACCAGTGCGCAGGCGCAGCTGCGGGCGGCGGAGGCGGGGCTCTACGCAGGTCGAACAGCGCCCCCATGATCAGCGGTGTTAGGTGAGGGAACTGCAGTTATGATTCATCGTTGATTTCGTTTTTCTGTAGTAGTCCTAGTTAAAGCCGAACATATTTTTCTGAATGTACAGGTTGTAATATTGAGGAGGGATACGTTCTCTTGTTCTGGTCATTCACTACACCACCTGTGTCTCTCCACCTCCCCCCACCCCCCACCCCCATTAGTGATGCCATGACGGTGTTCAGTCCCACCAGCTCGGCAAGATTTCGCCGGAGCAGTGTGTCCGTGAACCACAGCTGTCCTGGGCGGGTTAGTCTGTCCGTGCGTCTGTCCGTCGGCCTCCTGTGTGTTCGAGTTACCGCTGTCTGTCTGGCCACTGGCCCGTCACTGAGTGATGCTGTCCGTCAGCCAGTCTCCTCAGCCCGGAGTCGGCTGAGCAGCTAATGAGATGTCATTTCTCCCCAGGCCCTCCCCCTGTCCCCCTTCTCGTTGGCCAGCGAGAGACAGGATCATAAAAGGCTGGTGAGGGAACAGATTGTGGTAGTTCTCGTTTGATCCGCCATCTCTTAAGGTGCGGTGTGTTTGAGACCTGATGGTTTGTCTGTGTTCCAGGAGGAGAGTGTGGAGCTGCACCTGAGAGAGAATCTGCAGAGGATGAGGTGAGGGTCAAACTGGCATCTATACATGACAGTAATGGACTACAATTACCATCACCCCATTATTCACTCACTAATACTGACTACAACTACCATCACCCCATTATTAACTGATACTGACTACAAGTACCATCACCCCATTATTCACTCACTAATACTGAGCAGCAGCTGTCAGGTTTGAACACCAATTGCTGTTACAGACTTTCTCTTCCCCCTTCCCTCCTCCCCCTCACAGTGCTTCATCTTCAGCTCCTCATCCTCCTGTCAGTCACTGGCATGACCACACCTCCCTGGTGAGTACATACATTGGAGTGTATATAAGTCGATACATTAGCATGTATGCAAGTGTGTACTTTAATATCTATTTTAGTACATGCATTAGCGTGTGAATCAGCACGTATACATACATATGTACCTTTCCCATAATCCAGTTCAGTTCAGCAGGTACACATGTGAGCACGGAATCTTTTCACAGAATATTACATTTTAAGTGGTGCTTTGTAAGACATGTCTTCTTGGTGCCATGTGTGTTGTCTGTAGCCAGAGAAGAGTTTACTCTGATTTCCTCATTATCTCTCTCAAAAGGGGATACATTCACTTGACAGTGGTGTCACACCAAACTCATCCCCAAGTCCAACAAGGAGGTTCAGAGGGTAGGTTCCACTTCCTATGCAATAAACAGCAAAGTGCAGTAAAAAGTGTTGATTTAATACCAACTGGAAATTAACACCCACGTTTCCTGTTAAATGATCTGTTCCACTAAATCATGTGATCTGCTGCCGAGACAGACCAGGAACACACACACACTCGCCATTATGACTGCTTACCACAAATCCAATGCACTGGATGCCACGATGTTCTGGGCAGTGTAATAATGCCGGTGCATTTCCTGTCCTCTCCAGCAGGGTGGCGCAAAACGATGCAGTGAGGTGGCCCGCTCTAACGCCGCTGAAAAGGAAAGGTAATTTTAGATTTTATTTTTAAGGAAACAAAACATCATCCTGCCAGTATTTACTTTCATTTGCTGTTCTTTATTATAGTGACTGGGCCAGAGCCCCCCTGCGTCCCGTTTCCATGTGTTCTGTGTTTTGGAGGTTCTTCCACTCATTTCATGGGTGTTACTCTTACTGATGTGTCTCCTGTCCCGGACCCCCCCAGGAGGAGTCGAGTCCGATGGACCCCCAAAGAAGCTGTTTGTTGCCGGGGTGACGGATGCACCTCACATCGCCGGTTACACAGTCAGGTAGGGGCGCCTCCTGGGATTTGGGATTTGGAAAAACCAGACGCAAACATATGTCATAGTTTGCAAATTCATTTTGATATCAAAACACATAGAAAAATATTGAGAATGTTGAATCAACTGATTGTGGTCAGTGTCATATTTAATGGTGCTCTTATCTTTCTCTCTCTCTCTCTCTCTCTCTCTCTCTCTCTCTGTAGTGTTGCCCAGGCTACCGGATCACCAGTGGGCGGGGTTTCGGTTTGTGCCAGCCCACAGGGCAGCCCCCTCCCTATCTCCCCCCCTCCCTCCTTCACTTCCCACCACCCAAGCTTCTGAATCCACACCACCTCCAGCCAATCACAGCGCAGGATAAGGTGGCTAACACACATGCAGATATGTTCACACTATCTCAGCCAATCAAAAACATGCATACAGATATGTCCACACTGTCCCAGCCAATCAAAAACACACATACAGATATGTTGATACTATCCCATCCGATCAGAAGCATTCTTTCACAGGAGGTGTTATCTCAAGGTGAGGAATGGCATCTCCTTCTTCTGCTTTTGTTCCTTTCTCCCTCACCGGTGAGGGATCGAGCAGAAACTTAGATGTATTGGAAAACAAGCTCAACCAATGACAAATCAGGAAAGTTTTGGAGACAACCAATGAGAGGTGTGGATTGAGAAGAGCTCAGCCAATCAGAATGAGAGCTGAAGCAGAAGAGACAGAGGCGGAGTATTTCCCTAAGAACAGAAGCTCATCTGATGTTTTGACAGCATTGGACTGGGCCAATTATTTTAAATGTTAGACCAAATAAATAAGTGAGATATTTTTAGTGAGGGAGAGGGGGGAAGAGGCCGACAGGCCTGTTGAGGTCTGGAACAGCAGCAGAGCGCTCAGCTAGGTGTTAAATGGAGCTGATGTAGGATCAGTGTGATGTTTTAGCAGATAGTGGAGAAGCATAGAACATGAAGAGCAGTGACCTGGTCCTGGATCAGTGCAGCTGCTCTGGAGATGTTCATGAAGATGGAGAGCTGTTCTAGGATCAGGTTTTTGTATTTTAGCCCATAACGGACAAGGTTAGCGCGTGGGACGGGGGTAATCTGGTTCCAGCTCAGCTGTCCTAGTCTGAGATCATTTTAAACATGGGCCTGTGGGCAGCGTGTGTTCTCCTGAGCGAGCAGGACAGGACCCGAGCACAGAGCTCGTGCTCACCACGTCACCAACGGCAGCGTTTTGGGGAGCACAGGGAAATGCTGGGAGAATTCCCGGCCTTCCGACTCCGGACTTTTAACTGCTTCCTGTTCCGCCAGGCTTTCAGCACCAGAGGGTTCATGCCAATGATGTGGGATGAAAGGGTGAGTGTGACTGAGTGAGGTCAGTGAAAGTGTGAATGTGGTCGAGGAAGATTTTTGGGCTTACCGCCAAACTCTTTTAGCGTTCATTTCAAACATGCAGCGCGGGATGACCAGCCGCTTGGTCAGACAGAAAAATACGAAATTAAACGCTTCCTAAAGGAAGGATGTTGGGAAAGGTGGGCAGGGATCTGGTCTCTAAATGTACAGTATGTAAATATGTGGCACTCTGAGACAGAACTCTGACCTTGGGATTATTGCTGGGTACTTTAATTTTGTATCATGTAAGAATGTAACCTTGTCATATAAATAATACATAAATAATAAAGTGTAACCTTTTGGGTTTTTTTACATCCTTTAAAAAAAATGACAGCTTTGAAAGGATTTTATTTTTCTTTGTTGAAGATTTAGCAGTCCATTTAAAAATGTGCTAAGTGGGGAATTCTGTAAATATGAATATTTGTATATTATTGTAAATGCAAACCTGTAATTTTTTCTTGCCTTCCAGTAACTTGGACTGTGCTGTTTTTTTCATATGGTGCAGATGAAGGTTTGACGCTGAGAGCTGTTGCATGCAGTTCACTTTTAGTTGGGAATAGTTGCCCGTTTTATTCTGTGTTCAGACGACTGACCCACTGTGTGCCTGTGTTATATGAGTGATTATACAGAGAGACTGGTGCCTGTGTTATATGAGTGATTAAACAGAGAGACTGGTGCCTGTGTTATATAAGTGATTAAACAGGGAGACTGGTGCCTGTGTTATATGAGTGATTAAACAGGGAGACTGGTGCCTGTGTTATATGAGTGGTTAAACAGAGAGACTGGTGTCTGTGTTATATGAGTGATTATGCAGAGAGAGGCATAGTTTGGAGAGTGACTGTTGGTGTATGGTAACTCCACCCATTTTCAGTCAAACCAGGTAGAGTTACTCACTTGATGCTGAATACATATGCCTCATTTTCTTCTGTAAATTTTTTTAGACAATCATATTGAGATGTTTTTCATTATTAAGGAAACCTGTGGATGTTGATGATGATGACTGGATCAGTTACCCCTCTGAGGTTCTGATGATTCTGTGTTCCCTGAAAAACTTAATGTGGGTTATTGAGTTCCCCTGGAAACATATTCTGTTATTGTGAGAAAATGGGGTTCAAAAGTACATTTAAAACTGAATTTGTACATTTGCCAACTATGAGTGGCTCTTGTTAAGAGTTCAATATTGTAAATAGACTCAGAAACAATTATATTATGAAAATGATAAAGAAGTATTTTTATGGTCCTGTAAAATAAAGGGAAAAAATATTCCGCTTGAGTATTTCATGCTTGTACAACTTATGCAAACTGTGCTTCATGTTCTAGTGAAAATATGTACACACTTTTCAAATATACAAATATTATATATTTGTATAATGTATACTAAAATGTACCATGACAATAAAATTATATCCCAGGGGAAGCTGGCTGGTGGTTGAAGTTTGTGTGTGTGCATGTATATGTGTGATTAAACCGTTCTTCAAACCAGCTGTATAAATGCACCAAAGTTAAGCTACTTTATTTTAAGAATTCCTGACCTGATCATAACCCTGCGAAGTCTACTGTATAGCAGAAGCGTTTTGTGTATTAATGTCCGACATCGAACTAAATCCTAATTAAATTAATTCAGAAAACAAAAACAGGTTGTTTCGCTGTTGTGCTGAGGTTCGTGACAGGAATAAGCACATCACTTCTGTTTTAAAATGTGCACGAAGGCTGATCAGTTTCTTTTCAAATCTGCGCTGTGCAACTTCGTAGTAACTTCACTCCGCCACTAGGCGCTGATATTGCCGCGGCGCTGCTGGTCCTCAGAAATTCAAGAAAATACTCGGTCCCGTCATGCATTGCGGCGGAGCACAAACGGTTATTCATTAAAATTCAAACAAAAATTATTTAAAATTAATTCAGTTGACCTGTGGACGTAGAAATGACATGACTTGTTTTACCAAGTGAATATGCACACGATGAGATTGTTGAAAAATGTAATTACATCCGTTACATTTTTTTATTTTTTTTTCCCCACTGAAGTACCGTGTCACAAGTATAGTGGGGAGCTAGTAGCCGTTGGCGCCATTTTCAAACAGTCGCGTTTCCCGGAGTGATTGGATTGAATAGCACTATATAGTATTTGTATATACTTCCCATGTTTTACTGCTTTACTGTTCCAGAAGCCTGATCATTAATTTTTACAATTTAATTTAGATTTTCTACGTAGGTTGGAGACTGATTATTTTCTTTTAAAGAAAGGTAAGACATTTCACTTTGCATATAAAATGTTGAAACCTAGAACTATAATTTCCTTTGACTTGGAAGCTATAATGGAATGCATACTTGAATGTAGAGCGTGCATTGTAAATGTGTGGCACTTCAGACATTTCTGTTTCAATGGGATGTCTAGCTGAGGTTATGCGGGGTGCCGTTGAACTGCAAGCAGGCAGCCTGTGTACGTTAGCTATATGTCACACTTACCACCAACCCCTCCCCAAACCTGCTCTGCACCCTTTCAAAACGAAGGGGCTACCCCTCCCCTATTACCGCTTCGGCTGTATGGAATATCGGCATCTATAGGTTAGTTAGAAATAAATACCTTTTATCACACACTTAGATTTGCTTCAGAATCAGAGATGTAAAGCAAGCTGGCCAAAAAAAATAAACCAGGCTACAGAAATGTCTGTTTTTTTATTTTTTTCAATTTGCGCGTAAAGTTTAATCAAAATCAAATCGACAGGAGTCTCAAGATAATTCTCTTTACGTGAAAAGCCGTAGAGCGCAAGGGTTTTGACCCCACAAAGCGAGCCGTGGTAATGTTACTGAACCGAGCCAGACCTGCCCGCTCATTAAGCGGGGCTTTCACGGCGTTTTCCTGCAATAATATTCCACAGCCTATGCCCAGTCAGCCGGTCTTAGTCCAGTAGCTTGTGAAATAGTATTCAGGTTCGCCTTCCAAATGATAGAGTTCGCAGCTAGCACATAGTTAAAATTTACTTAGCCGATGATGAACTAATTAATTAATCAACAATAATAACACGAACAATAATAGCAATAATGATAATAATAATAATAAATTAGTATCCTACATTATTTTAAAAAGAAGATAACCCAATGAAAACATAAGAGAAATGTAGCTACACATTAGCTAGGTTCCACTTTGATAAATCTGACTTAACATTTCACAATCAAGATCGAGCCCGACTGCTCCCCATTAATTTAATAAAATAACATTTTAGAAAATGAAAATTATACATAAGACCCAGGAATGATGAATAATTTCCATGCAGTAGGGTAATATTTATTATTAATATTTTTTCATATTCATTATTAGATATTTATTAGTGATAAATATAATTGTGCGTTTTTTTGAGGTTATTCCAGCATTCGGTAGGCTGCCAAGTGTTTGGTTGCTATTCGTAATACAAAATGTTTTTTAATAATGAAATTAGAGTATTAAAAATGAATCACTATTGATTACTTGCTGTTTTCGGTTGGTCTAGACAGTATATGTCACAGTCAGCAATTATGTGCCATATTTTTAGATCATATAGGCCTAGGTTGTATGTAATTTTCTAGCTCCCTCATAACCGGATGTAACGGCAAGGCTAATGCAAATGATTATAACTTACTGCTGCAATTTTTGTCTTTAGGCTTTATTGAATTATCACAGGAGTCCTTCTAATATTATAAGAAATGCTTGTGATTCTATACGCGCAGACACGTTTTCGTTACATTAAAGTAACAACATATTTCACCGAATAATATCATCTATATTTAGCAAACATTTGCATTATTATTTTACTTACTTTAGAGTTAATTTCCGCAAAGTGTCAATGCATTGTGTCGGAGCCAGGACTGAACTGGTAATGATGCTCATAGTCTCCTCGATATTTTCTCTATTCATAACGCGATTTGATGAGTTATTATTTATTTGATGATCGCCGCTGGTTTTTTTTTAATTTAAAGACAAGCTAATTTCTTCTTATTATTATTTTAAGAAATAAATAAATATGGGATTATATTACTAATATTTTTTCCCATTTGATTTTTCTTAGTCGCATCTCATTATGTGTACATCTGTGTATGTCCTAATCATACATAATATAATATATTATTCTTGTAGATGAAAGTTCAAATATTTTGGATGAAAATATTTGAAAAATATTGCTTCACGCGTATAAAGGAAGAACCCGCTCAGGCAGTGTACAATAAAACCGAGTGACACATAATTAAGAAAGCTGTAGACCCCTGTCCGTGTGCGGACAGTATTTTAATCACACAACTTGTCAAACTACTGCATTGGAAATTGACGTTTTAGTGTGTCTGTATTGAAAATTATTAAAAGCACATGGCTGTGAAAAGTTAAGAAAATAGTTCAGTCAATTCTTCTAAGGGCTTTTAAGTAAAAGCATGGACTGTATTATAAGGATTTCGCGTAAATTCCCGCCGCAGGTACTTGCCGTTATTTAGTACACCGCGCGCGAAGTAGGCTACATATTAGTGGGTCGCGCTTGTGACGTTTAACCAGAAGGTTGTGTGTTCCAGCCCCAATTGGCTGTTGTTAGTTTGGTGAAAACTCATTCACAATAATTATGAATCTATATGACTATTTTATTTAATACTGTATTTAATTTTAGATGCCAGTGCAGATCTCACTGGCTGCCTGGGCATGCCATTTTGTGTTGATTTGAAAAAGGTCAGTTTAAAGCTGTGTGCTTGTGAGTCATATTGGGGGAAATTATCTTGTCCACCCTGTAATTTCTGTACTGGTTTATTAGTAATAATATTTTCATCAAGCTAGGAAAAACAGCCTATCTACCAATGTGTGTGTTTTTTTATTTGTGTTTGTGTTTATGTGTGAGTGTGTGTGTGTGTTTGTATTTTTATGTGTGTATATGAATTTTTATGTGTGTGTATTTGTTTTTTATATGTGTATCTGTTTGTGTGTGAGATTGTGTATGCATAGGTGTGTGTGTGTGTGTGTTTGTGTGTGTATGTATTTGTGCTTTTATGTGTGTATGTGTTTTTGTGTTTGTGTCTGTGTGTGTATTGGTGTTTTTATGTGTGTGTGTATGTGTTTTTGTGTTTGTGTCTGTGTGTTTGTTTGTGTTTTTATGTGTGTGTATATGTGTCTTTATGTGTGTATGTGTTTTTGTGTTTGTGTCTGTGTGTGTATTGGTGTTTTTATGTGTGTGTATATGTGTCTTTATGTGTGTATGTGTTTTGTGTGTGTGTATTTGTGTTTTTATGTATGTGTATATGTGTCTTTATGTGTGTATGTGTTTTTGTGTTTGTCTGTGTGTGTGTTTGTGTCTTTATGTGTGTATGTGTTTTTGTGTGTGTGTCTGTGTGTGTATTGGTGTTTTTATGTGTGTGTATATGTGTCTTTATGTGTGTATGTGTTTTTGTGTGTGTGTCTGTGTGTGTATTGGTGTTTTTATGTGTGTGTATATGTGTCTTTATGTGTGTATGTGTTTTTGTGTTTGTGTCTGTGTGTGTTTTGGTGTTTTTATGTGTGTGTATATGTGTCTTTATGTGTGTGTGTGTGTGCTTGACTCGCTGGGTAGTGTACAAAATGGTGATTGTTTCTCCTTCCTTGTTTGGTGAGAAGCTGAAGGGTGTTTTTACCCTAAATTGTTCTGTGGTTTTTAACTGTCTCCACTGCCAATTAAAATAACGTCCGTTAACAACCATCTAGAAAAACAGGGACGCACATGTTCCCAGAAGCTAAAGGGCTGAGAGAGGGGATTGCTATTTTATTTTAAGGACTTATCACTTTATTCTGTTGACTTTCAGAAAGCCGTATGTGTGCATGTGTGTGCGTGAGTGTGTGCGTGTGTGTGCGTGTGTGTGCGTGAGTGTGTATGTGTGCGCGTATGTGTGTGCGTGTGTGTGTGTGTGTGCGCGTGTGTGCGTGTGTGTGAGTCACTCAGGCCCTTGAGTAAAGCTATCTGTGGAACCAGATTGAGACTTTCCACACTCGGCTCAACTCGACAGACTGAAGCTCTGACTGACAGGGACAGAGATGGCCACTGAGCCCGATTCACAGGGTTAAAAACACCACTCTTTCTCCTGGTCTGCCTTTCCTCTCTCTCTTTCTCTCTCTCTCTCTCTCTCTCCCTCTCTCTGTCTCTCTATCTCTCTGATTCCTCAACCTGTCCCTTCCACCACCATTTAAATGCTGACTGAAGCCAAGATAAGCCAAAAAAGTTGATTCCTCCTTGTTTGTCTGTCTGTAGATATTCTCGTGTGTGTGTGTTTGTGTGAGAGAGTGTGTGTGTGTGTGTGAGAGAGAGAGTGTGTGAGTGTGTGTGTGTGTGTGTGTTTGCGGTGATGTAGTGATAAACTTACACACAAACACACACAGAAATATTCAGGTAAACACCCTCTCTTCCTTTTGTATTTTTGTTGGTTCAATTTCCAGCCTAGTTGCCCCCCAAATGCACAAACACACGCACATACAACAAACACACATACACACACGCATGCAGGTACACTCACACACACACTCACACACCCACACACTCTCTCTCTCACGCACACTCACACACATACACTCTCTCTCTCTCACGCACACACACACACACACACAAACACTCTCACTCACACACTCTCTCACACACGCACACAAACACACACACACATGCAGGTACACTCACACACACACACACTCTCTCTCTCACACACACACACACAGGTACACTCACAAACACACACACACTTACACACTCTCTCACACACACACTCTCTCTTACACACACACACACTCTCACACACACACACACACACACTCACTCACACACACACACACTCTCACACACACACATGCAGGTACACTCACACACACACACACTCTCTCTCACACACACACACACACAGGTACACTCACAAACACACACACACTTACACACTCTCTCTCTCACACACACACTCTCTCTTACACACACACACACACACACACACACTCACTCGCACACACACACACACTCTCACACACACACTCACACACACACACACACACACACTCTCACACACACACTCACACACACACACACACACACTCACTCACACTCACACACCCACACACACACACACACACACACACACTCCCTCCCCTCTGTCCCAGGCGGTCGTTAGGCTGTGTGAATGCCTTGGCGAGTTTTCAGGAGGGAAGAGGAGAGCGCTGTTGTTTAGCGCTGGTCACAGCCCAGACGGTGAACCCCCGCCACAAAATAATTTTTTCCCCCTGCAAGGTAGCAGCGACAGACCCCAAACTTCACACCCCTCTAAAGCCGTGCCGGGCGCACCCCCACGTTTTTTTCCGGATTTTTCCACCTCCCCAAAAAGGTTTATTTTGAGTGTAGAAACTGGAGTCGTGGGTAAAAGGCTGAGTGGAGAGCTCCTTCTTATGCCCAGCGAGTTCCTCCGGCAGCGTCAGAGCGTTCAGCAGCACCGAGCCGTCTGCCTGCCGCGCACCCGACTCCAGGAGCGGCGGGGAGGGGGCCAGGGGCGGCAGAGTTTAACTGCAGATTTTAGGGCTAATCCCCCCCTTTTACGGGACGGGAGAGAGATGGGTAGTGTGGAATGTCTGTGCTTTATATTGGGTTACAGATTCCCTGTTGTGTGCTGGGTTATCTTACCTTTGCTTTTTTTTTTTTTTTTTTTTTAAGTGTTAGCCTGTTTACATGCGTGTTCCTTCTGTGTTTACATGCGTGTTCCTTCTGTGTTTACATGCGTGTTCCTGGCCTGTTTACCCGCGTGCTCCTGGTCTGTAAGGTTCTATTGACGTTTTTGGGTTTTTTTTCCCGATTTATTTCTCCATAGTTTGTATGGTATCATGATTGGTTTTAGCAGCACTTTCCTCCGTGCTGTTTATTAATGAAAAGATTGCAGGGCAGCTCTGGGATTGTTTGTTTTGTGCGAGCGGGTCCTCTTAATGGCGCAGTTTCTTTGGGGGCGGCTCGGCGCGCTCCACAGCCCCTGTAGGAGGTGAAGAGGACGGCCTGCTTTTTAAATCAGAGAATGAGTGCCACAGAATGACACGCGCCATAAATGGGTTAATTTCGGTGTGCGTTTGGATGGCGCTGATTTGGCGCTAAGATCGTTAGCTTCCTCCCCTCCTCATCCCTCGCTCCACGCTGCTGCTCCCTGTTGCAGGACAGGAGGTGAGTGCCGCTCTCTCTCTCTCTCTCTTTTCACCCTCTTCCCTCTCTTCCCTCTCTTCCATCTCTCTCTTTAAACTTGAGAAGTTTTACAGCCTTGAAGGGCTGGAGGAGGGGAGGGCAAAGCTCGGTCTTTTTCTCTCTCTTTTTCTCTCTCTCTGTCTCTGTTTCTCTCTGTGTGTCCTCTGACTCCCTTCTCACCCTGGTCTCTCTCTCTCTTTTCTGTTGATCATTGGAAGTGCGTACACACAAAACGCACACATACACACACATTCGCACACTTTTTTTTTTTTTTTTTACAATTTTGCATTTTTGGCAACAGAATCACACTTACATTAATTCTGTTTGTGTGTGTGTGTGGGTGCACCTGTATGTTCCCCTGGTCACTGACGAATTTGCTTGTGACTCACCGATCATATCGTATCACATGTGGTCATGGTTAAGTGCATTTTGTAATTAATAATGAAAGTTTTAGCTGTTTAACAATTTAATGAGTGAATGTTTTTCTAATTGCTGCATCGATTTGTTCTTCTACTATTGTGTCCATGGCATTACTGTTCGATTAAACTAGGAAGTATGAATACATACATTTTCAGTGTTGTAAAGTAATGCTATATATTTCCATGACTGAATTTTCACACTGTATTTTTGTTGAGTTTGTGTGTCAGGGTGTTTTGTAATATGGCTTACTTCTGACTAAGGCTTTGGGCGTGGTGTGTTTCAGAACACTATTCTTAAGCAGTAATTCAAAGTGGGAAAGACCCCAGTAAGTTATTATGCATTATCAGTACGACCTTATTAATTTGATTCATTTTACAGTTTATTTTCATAATTCATGACTGACTGGCAGCATTACTGTATTTATGCTGTTTAATGGCTGTGTGTGTGTGTGTGTGTGTGTGTGTGTGAGTATGTTTGTGTTTTGTTAATTTTTGTAAGACCTCGTTTTACTTGTGTTATTTTATTTTTTGTCATATTCACCATTTTGTGGCATATTCACCATTTTGTGGCATATTCGCCATTTTGTGTCATATTCGCCATTTTGTGTCCTATTCGCCATTTTGTGCTATTAGTTTATGGGGGTTTTATTTATTTTTTAATCAATCGCAATTTCACTTTCAAATGTTTTTTTTCTTCTTCAAAATAAATTTTAAAACTGTAGAAGCTGAATTTAAAGAGGAGCTCAGACGTGCGTATGGCTGACAGTGAGCAGGACTGCAGGCAGGGTGTTCTCATTTTACTGTGATTAATGAACCTCAGAAGGGTCTGCAGATTCACTCATGTCGGTGTTACGGTTTAGCTTTCTATTAATAATCACAAACTCCTCGTTTTTTATATTTATTTATTTTCTCCTTTCTCATTTTTTAGAGGACCATGAATTATAATTAGATTTAAATTCATAGTGAACCTGAATAATGTCAGAACTTCATATGTTACTATTCCGATGTTATCATTCAGTCCGGGGGCATTGCTCCATGTTGAAATGTAATTATTGCTGAGCGCCCCTAGCTTTTCATGCTGTTAAAATGCTATTTGTTCCTTATCTAATATGTTAACATTGCAATCAGATGCCCTCAGTGTGAGTTTGGGGCCAAAATGGAGTAACACGAATTTCCCATAATGCCACAGTGCTTATAGTCTTTGCATCTCTCTGCCACGGGGTCATTCTGTGTCTGTTTCCTTTAAAGGTGGTGTGGTTTCAATTGGTTATCAAAGCTCATTTAATGCTACAGGCTAATGGCAATCTCACTGCTGTAGGTGAATGAAACACAGGGTGTGACCCTATTGTTTCCTCTCTGTAATCACATGTTGGATGCTGATATATTTAGCCACCTGAAAACTGCCAATAAAATCATTGTTTATTCAAGTAGAAACAATTGCTATGAAGCTGGTTGGTTACTGGAAAAGAACTCTCTCTTGGGATTTAGCTAACTGCAGCGTTTTCGTGTTGAATACAGTAAAATGACGAAGCTAACGTCTGGCAGTGGAGAAAACGCAAAGCTGTGATTGGCCCAAAGCATGTGGGCGGAGTCAAGCTGTAACATGTGGACAGTCACAGTGACGTAGTTGGAAAAAAATTCCATTAACAAATTTCTAAGGGTTACAATCGTCTGACAGCAATTAGAATACCTGTGTGGCAGTTAGATATTGCTGAGTGGATTATTACTGGAGTTTCTGTCCGGACAGCCTCACTAGGTCTTCCCTTCACCCAGCTGGACTTGTTTCAGTCTCCTCACCCTCCCCTCTGACACTTAACCCTAACCCTCACTCTCACCCTCACCCTAACCCTAACCCTTACCCTCACCCTCACCTTCACCCTCACCCTCACCCTAACCCTCACCCTCACTCTCACCCTAACCCTCACTCTCACCCTCACCCTAACCCTCACTCACCCTAAACCTAACCCTCACTCTCACCCTCACCCTAACCCTCACTCTCACCCTCACCCTAACCCTCACTCACCCTAACCCTAACCCTCACTCTCACCCTCACCCTAACCCTCACTCTCACCCTTACCCTCACTCTCACCCTTACCCTCACTCACTCTCACCCTAACCCTCACTCTCACTCTCACCGGAGCTCCAGAGCACCCTCTAGCAGCACATCATGGTTTGTAGGCTTCAGGACACTTTCCAAACCATTCTGTGCTGTTACTGGGAGTGCTGGACACAGCGACTGTGAACCACCAGCCCCAGCA
This sequence comes from Anguilla anguilla, assembly GCF_013347855.1. Lineage (NCBI taxonomy): Eukaryota > Metazoa > Chordata > Actinopteri > Anguilliformes > Anguillidae > Anguilla > Anguilla anguilla. The sequence goes on from NC_049209.1 coordinate 54,413,267, forward strand.
GAACCACCAGCCCTGGAACCACCAGCACAGGCAGAACTACCAGCCACGGAACCACCAGCACAGGCAGAACCACCAGGACCAGAGAGCAAATCCTTTCTGTATGTGTGAGTATGTGTGTGCACATGTGTATATGTGTGTGCGTGTGTGCGCATTTCATTGTGCTGTTTGTGTGTCACTTCCGGGCGTCTGCTGAGTTTCACTGCTGGAACACAGAGAGGCGCAGTCGTCCTCCAAGCCTGTCCACGGCTGCACTCCTGTTACTGCTGCTGCTCTGCTCGTGCTCACAGTGGGTTCATCCAGGTTCCAGCGCAGCGAGTCCGGGACTGGGACTGCCCTGCCCCCCCCCCATCTCTCCCTGGATCAGAACCCTCCTCCTTGGCCGGAAGCTGAGGCTGGGGTCACTGTCCCCCACCATTTTGAAGAGGTGCAGATGCCGTTGGTTGGCACTGATTAATCTGGTCTCTCTGTAGGTATGGGGGTAATATAAGCCCCCCATCACCATGGCAGCAGGTGGTGTGTCGCTGTGGAGGTAATGCACACACACACACACACTCTCACACACAGGTGCACAAACACATACTGTCACACAGGCGCATACACACACACACAAACACACACACATACTCTCACACAGGCGCACACACACTCACACACAGGCGCACAAACACATACTGTCACACAGGCGCACACACACACTCACACATAGACACACTCATACACACACACATACATACTCTCACACAGGCGCGCACACATACATACCCTAACACACACACACAGGCACATGCACACATACTCTCACAGGTGCACACACACACATACTCTCACACATAGACACACTCATACACACACACACAAACACACATACATACTCTCACAGGTGCACACACACACATACTCTCACACATAGACACACTCATACACACACACACAAACACACATACATACTCTCACAGGTGCACACACACACATACTCTCACACATAGACACACTTATACACACACACACAAACACACATACATACTCTCACACAGGCGCACACACATACATACCCTCACACACACACACAGGCACACGCACACATACTCTCACAGGTGCACACACACACATACTCTCACAGGTGCACACACACACATACTCTCACAGGTGCACACACACACACACACTCTTACAGAGCCAGCATGCCATAGATGCGATAGCTGCCATCTCCACAGCATGAGGACAAATCCAGTAACCAATGAGGTGCCTGTGCAGTCTATATTTCGCACCCTGAGCTTTACACATCTAAGTAAATTATGGCAAAATTATGTATTTATTCTAAATGATTCTTTGCATTTCTTTTAAAATTCTGATTGTAAAATATTTTGCATTCCTGACTTCTCAAATTACCCCAATGTTCAAAAATTGCACAAAAACACAGCTAATAGTTTCACAAATGCACCTTTGTGTTTTACTTGATCATGTGTAAAAAATGGTATGTAGGCAGAAAATTTGCAACTTGCATGTTCCCAGTAAAAATTATATTCAGTCAGAATTGCTGTGACTCAGTTTAATTTAGCTACAATGTAACAACCACAGAACTGTCCTGTGGTAACAACAGAACTGCCTACAGAACATTCTGTGCATTCTGGGAAATTGTGTTTATTATCCACACTTTATTCTTAAACATCTAATAAGAACTAAACTGCTGACTATGCACATTAGAATGCCTAAATCATTTTTTTTTTTTTTTTTTAACATGAAATTTACTTGATATAAGGGACATTTTGAAGCAACTCAAAATGGTCCATTTTAAACTGCCACATAAATTTCGATTGAAAATGCTACGTACAGTCGCAGGGTTTGGTAATTAAGGAACTGTGTAGGGTACCTGCAGTGCACCACAGAAAGCTTTCACCATTCTTACGTTGCAAAGTCAAATTAAAATACACTGTATATGTAAATAGGATTTTTCTATACTCCTGTACAAGTAACCGTCTCCCATGTCAAAATGAAATAAACTATTAAGATGACTTCAGAATTATAGAAGTTTTTTTAAATCTATTTTTTAAAACCTGAAAATGACTTCACGGATAAGTATTCACCACCTTTATATTTACAACCAAAACGGGCAGGTGTAGCTCATTTTCTTGAGAGATCGTTAACAAGATCCAAACATTGGATTACCCATTTTAAGCTGCATGACTGTATGTCACTGACTTTGTAAGGCCTCAAAACTGAAACAGCCAATCGTGCTGTCATGAAGACCATGGACCTGCCCGAGGAACTCTGAGATGAAGCTGTTCGGAGGCAGAAACCTGGGGAAGGTCATAGAATGATACTAAATGACAGAAACTGTTCAGAGATCAGCAGTCTCTTCAGCACTTCACAGATTTGGCCTCCTTGGGGAGTGTGGTCAGACAAAAGCCACTTCTGAGCCTAGGGCAAGATGGGCGGGGCCAATTACAGGCAGATCCTGAAAATTTTGGTGTATGATGGATCGGCGATAAATGTTTTCTGTAAATGTAAAATGTAAGTTTAATAAACATGGTTTTGTATCATGTTAGATTTATTCTGTTGGTGAAGGGTGGAAACATTAAAATGTTTAGGTGTAATGGGACTAAATTAAAAAGTTCAGGGGGTTGAATACATTCTGAAGACACTATACATCAATAATTTCATCAAAATGGTGGAAAACTGATTCTTGAGAACATACATTTGTCCTCCAAATGACAGAGGCAGCTAAGTGCAGAAATGCACTCTGGGGCATGGAATCATCTGGACCACACCAACCCTGGCTGGCCAGTCGCTATGACAACAGCCACAGTGTTACCCAAGGAGGGAGGGTTTTGCCCCCCACTGGCTGATCAGGCTCCGGCTCCACTCGCACAGTCCTCCAGCATTATGACTACGCAGCTCATGGACCATGACTAACCGTCGGGAATGAACACCGGTCTACAGACAAGATAAGTCTCTACAAACTGCCAATAGAATTTAAACTTTAAAAAAAAAAATTATAAGTTTAAAAGCCTTAGAATATTTACATTACAGCTAAATTATTTTGTTATAAGCTAGCACTAAGACAGGATTCACCATCTGCACTACCCCATTGAAGTGGATTCAAAACCAGGACTGGACATGTTTTAACTGGTCCCAGCTGCTCCGCAGGCCTGCATGCCCCCTAGTGGTAAGCCCCTGTTACTGCAGTTGAGGCTTGCTGGTGCCACTCCGAGGAGGTGTTAGTGCTGGATACCACAGAACACGTCTGGAGCAAATTCACCCCAGTCCCAATCACACACAAGTCCTGCAGAGCTCTGTAAAAACCCATTTACTGTCAGAAGCAGCACAGCAGGAACTCCAGCCCCAGATCCAGGGACCAGATCTCTCTTCCTGAGTCACAGTTACATCCAGATTCAACAGGACAAATCTACATTTGCTTAAATCAGGAGTCTCACGCAGCAGGTGCAATCTGTAACAGCGAACACTGTCATTCATTGGGCCTGTGGTAGCCAGCCCTGTTCCTGGAGATCTATCCTCTAAGTTTTCACCCCAACCCTAACAAAGCACACCTCATTCAACAGCTAGAGAACTTGTTGAGCAGCTAACTGGTAGAGGCAGGTGTGCCAAATTAGAGAATGGTAGATCACCAGGAACATTGTGGGTTACCACTGTTTTGTGAAAGCAGCTCTTTGAAAGCACTGTGTAATCTGTTGGTTCTGTGTGGAGAATACTGTCCACACAAACGCTGGAACACCATCTCAAACAAAACATCACTGCAATATTTACGGTACATAAAAAAAATAATAACAATAATGGTAAACTACAAAAAGGTACACAATAAAAAACATCACTTCCCAATGTTCAGCTGGAACACAGCTCTGAGGGAGGGTCAAAGGTCGGGGGTCAGCGGGAGAGCAGGGGAAGGTCACTGGAGTTCATGATGAGGCTGGAGTCCAGGTTGAGGCTCTCTGGAAAAGGAAAGAGAGGATTCACACACAGCACACCTGTTACGCCCCTGACCTGTGCCCTGCTGTATAAATGCACAGTATGAGGTGTCCCTCTATCAGAGTAGTGTAACTATGACGGGGGGGCAGCCCCGGGGGGTAGGGGTGGAGGTTTTGGGCTGTGTGTGGCCAGGCCAGCAGAGCCTCACCTTGGTCAAAGTTGAGCTTCTTGGAGGCAGAGCTCTCTCCCAGCCCCTCGATGTCCACCAGGTCGCTGTTAGCATCCGAGTCGTTGAGCGCGCTCAGGGTGACGTCTGCTGGAGGACAGACAGACGCACGGACACACACGCACGTATTTAAGCCAACCACAGAGGACAGAGAGACAGATACACAGACACACACACATTTACACAAACCAGAGACAGACGCACAGAATATGAATGAGTGTGGAGCTGTGACACAGGTGAATATGAGTGGAGAGTTCTCACACAGGTGAGCCCCACCTGCTGTCTTCTGTTTCTTGATGGCGGGGGGAGCGGGGGAGGGGTTCTGCAGGCCCGTCGTCACGACCACCTGCGAGGTTGGCACGGTGATGACTGCGGGCGGGGCCGGAGCGGGCGCCACGGTGACGCTGGTCTTCTTGGCGACCTTTTTGGTGGAGTCCGAGGACAGCGGCATCCTGCTGTCCTCATACAGCTTCCTCTTCACTGTGGTCTTGATCTGAGCCCTGGGGTCAGAGGTCAGGTGGGGTCAGAGGTCAGGTGGGGTCAGACAGATGGTGGGGAGGTGGATAGTAAGGAGGAGAGTTCAGGAGAACTGGAGCAACGTTGTGAAACAGAGGCTGTGCATCATACGAATAGGGACTGGAGAAATAGAAAGGCTGCAATGATGGAGAGAGAAGAAAAGAGGAGGTGCAGCCAAGAGATAAAGGAGGGAGAGAGTTCTAGAAGAGAGAGAGGAGACAGAGAGAGCTCCAGGGGGCAGAAAGAGAGAGAGGCGGAGAGAGAGGGAGAGAGAACAGGAGAGAGTTCTAGGGTAGAGAGAGAAGTAGAGAGAGAGGGAGAGAGACAGGACAGGAAGTGGGCGGTGCTCACACAGTGCGCTCCTTGATGACAGAGCTGATGGTGTTGAGGTCGTCGCCGAATCGGCGCACGGCGGAGCGGAGCATCTCGATCTCGGTGTCCGTCCACTTGGCCCTACGATCACACGGACAGGAGGATGAGGAGGGCCGAGGAAGAGGATGTGATCCGCAGGGTGCCAGGGGACCCCGTCATACAAGCTAAAGTGAGGTTACCCACTTATTACTCCACGGTAACCCCAGGGATTTCCCATAAGGCAATGTGCCTCGTTAAATTCACCAGTGTGATCTCCCTCCATGAGCTGATTTCGGTGACACTAAAGATAACAGTGAATATTATATGAAAGAATGGCACTAATATAAACAGGAGAGGAAAATGGCCTCAGAAACAGACAGGATGGATTGTAATTGTTCTTAAGGAGGTTTGAATGTTAAAATGTATGTGTTCAGTGATGCATAAATCCTGGATTCAGAGACGTGGGTGACTCACACACTCACTGTCAGAAGCCTGTGGGACTGGGAAGCCCACTGCTTCCTGTACAGAGTCAGTTGACTGTGAGTGAGTGAGTGAGTGAGTGAGTGTGTGTGTGTGTGTGTGTGTGTGTGGATATGCGCATGTGTGTGTATGTGAATGCATGTGTGCGTGCATGGGTATGCGCGTGTGTGTGAGTGTGTGTGTGTGTGTGTGTATGTGCATGTATGTGTGTTTGTATTTATGTATTTGTGTGGGTGTGCATGTGGGTGTACGTGTATGTATGGGTATGGGTATGGATGTGTGTGTGTGTGTGTGTTCAGACTCACCCTGCTGGAGAGGAGTCTGCCACAGGGTGGAGCTGCATGGTGAGCTCACCCAGCTTAGTGAAGGCAGCACCGGCTGCCGAAAAGATTTCCCCCACCTGAAACAACACACACACACACACACACACACACACACAAATGCACGCACACATAGAAATACACACACAGGGGACACGGAAGAGGGAAGTACTCAGAATAAGTCACATTCATGACTGTTAATCACTAAAAGATAAACATGAAAAGTTAAGAATTCCCAGGTTTAGGTTCAGGGTAAAGATGAGACCCATTTCATGGTAGGGATTAGATATTTATCATTCAAAAAAAAAAAAAAAACCTTTAGAACTCTGGACAAATAAAGATCATTTATAGGGACTAATTTTCCTACACTGAATTAATGTTTGATTTACAGATGCGATTACCGCCAGGGTCGGTTATTCCAAAATTGGACCATCTTAAATGTAGAGTTAGAGAGCACTGTGACGTACACAGTTACACTCAAACTGGGGATGCTGTAGCTAATTAGAGAAATGTGCAAACATTTCCAGCCAGCTTCATGAAAAAGAAGCACATTTCTTGCCATGACACGAATCTGATTTCGGCTGTGTCCTGGTTTTTAACAGTAACGTCTATTTTCCATCAGCATGTTTAAAGATGGAACAGTTTAATATAAGCCATTTTTATGACACAGGTTAAAACAATCATATTCATTACTGCTTCGAAGGGAAGTCGTGGGTTGCAGGTAGCCCGTTTGCGCTAGCTAATTTACTTTATTCCTCACGTTTCAGTTTATTTGTGATCCACATTGTCCATTAAAATATCCGTACATGGGTGGCGAATGAGACGGAAAGCCGTGCAAACTGCCAAATACGTGCTACTGCGCTACAGCTCTTAAGAGAACTGTTGTAATAATAATGTATAACCGTAGGTTTTCTCACCTTGGTTGAAGCTGATGTCATTTTGCCGCTATACGCTCCGAATACAGTTTACCATTCAGCGCTAGCAGGTTAGCCAGCGAAGAGAAGCAGAAACTGTAGACAGCTTTGAGATTATCAAGTTACTTTAATCACCACCTACGATTGTTACTGGTTTGCTCTCTCGTTAAAAATCGTATCGATTATATTATAATATATATATTATTATATTTATACGACAGATTCGAGCTCAGCGCCAAGGATGCGCACAAAGTTAACTGGCTTGCTATTCGATTAGCCAGTTGGCTAGCAGTGCATTGCTAGCAAAACTAAGGTTTCTGTAGGTTTTCGGCTGTATGTTATTTTGACGGCAGACCCAGACCGACTTTGGCAAAAATCCCAAACTCTGATTTGCAAATGCAAATTCACTGATATATATTTTCTGACCTCACAGCCACTAAGTAGCAACCGGAAAACTGAGTTAGCAGCTAGCTAAGAAAGCCCATTCAACCCCAGATGGTAAAACGCACGACTTGCAATTGAAGTTTTAAAAATCCCTTTCACAGATTCACCAGCGTGGTTTCAAGTGGACTTTCAGCTCTAAGGACTTTGCGCTCTAAGTTACCACATTTATTTAATGGCTATGACTATTAAAATAATTACATATGGAAAACAAAAATAACACAAACGCCGCAGGGAAACGTACAGTTCCCCAGCATGCTCTGCGCAGCTTGTCTCTAATTAGTCGAAGACACTTCACGTTGATCTCTGATTGGTCAGAAGTCCTGTTTGTTCATTTCTTTAAAATTTACATACAGAATTATCAGGCCTACATTTCTCTAACACTTTACAGTTGACAGGTGAACAATGCGAATATTATTTGCACAATAGATCAAATTCGAAGCGAATAAAATGTACACTAATGTCGGATTTGAATTTCTCTCATCTCCTTGACGTCAGCCCCCCCAGCTGACACCTCACGTGATCTTTATAAAGCCCCGTACTATGTTTGCATAATGTGGGGGATATGTTGGTTAGTTACCTTTGTTAAATTAAATTTAAACACATAAAAATACCCATAATATAAATTCTGAATAATAAAATACATATGATATTTATACTAAGATATAAAATTAGTATTTAAAACAAATTTGTCCGAGTCAATTACCACAGAATTGCCTATAGCGTTTATTACACCCCCTATAATGATGGTCTCTTCTTCGACGAGCTCACCCGACTGCTTCCGTAAATAGCCGAATCAATCTGTCAGCTGATGAAGAACTACTGTCGTCCTTTAAAAAATCGAATGTCTATTTTTTAGGGCCGAGAATATATACTACCGCCGTAGCTAGCTTGATAAAAACGTGACACAAATCATGCCATCTCTTTTATTTTGCGGTCCAAAACTGGCCGCTTGTGGAATTGTGCTAAGCATCTGGGGAGTTATAATGCTGGTAAGAATACAATTTTGTTCTTGCTAACCGGGCGGTAAGCTAAAGCTAATTTACGCTAGCAAATGTCGTGTGCAAGTGAAGCAAGCTTGCTAGCTAATTATTGCGACTGTAGTTAAAACAGGACGTTAGTAAGCCGGTAGCACTGTGTAATCATATTAGATAATCGTTATGGTTTTAAGGAATTGTCTGAAATAAACTGTACAGTGTGAACTCTGACGGTCTCTAGCCATCATTTGTTAGCTTGCTAATGCTATCCACCGATTTGTGGATAACGCGAAATTGCCAAATAGTACGCTTTGTCATTTACACTGGGTCATTTGATTGGACGGGTTAAACCTGAATCGCCGCAGGTGCAAAGTGCCTATCGTTAGTTAGCTAATTTGCAGCGTGGTAGCGGCGGTTATTTTCATGCCCGATTTCATTTAACAAGGGCGCGTAGATTGCACAGACACACATATATTATGTATCATCACGCAGTTCTGTTCGCATGTGTTCAATTCGCAGGAACAACAGTTTTTAGTTCTCTGAACACATTAACTTGCGAGTTACCGAACTGCGGCCTAATCATGACGGATGTCATTTGAGTGATTTATCCTGAAATGCAGAAGAGGAACCGTGGCCACATTTCGCAACGTTTGGGTTTTTGGAATAACACTGACTTCCTGTATTAGTTTTTGAGGTGTAGCCTATAAGAAAATTAATTCGGAGGGAGGGTATCACTTCAGTGTAAAAGAAAGTAATGAAATGTTAAACCTGTGTAGCTGGGAAAGTCAGCAGTGCAACTTTACTCATGAATAACTGGCTCAAATCGCGATAGAATATGAGGTAGCAGTGAAGGCCAACGGGTCGCGTATCTGAAAGGCTGAACGTTACTGTTGACTCTGAACTGCTCTCTCGTCGTCTCTCTGCGCTAGGTGATGCTGGGCATCTTCTTCAGCGCTCACTCTGCCGTGCTGATCGAAGACGTGCCGTTCACGGAGGAGGACATACGCAACGAGTGAGTCCTCCCTCCAGCTCCCCGTCCTTCACAGCTGATCTGGGATCAGTCTGCCCATCGCTGATCTTCACCTCAACCGGCTTACTGCAGGACTGTGATGGTGGTACAGGCAGGGCTGGTTCTAGGCATAAGCAACATAGGTGATCACCTAGGGTTGCATCTGTCCGTGGGGGAGATGGGGTGGTGAGGGGTTGGGGAGCAAAAAGGGTCCAGAGTCACCATCTCCTGCACCCACCCCCCACCCCGGTCCAGAATCTTGCCTAGGGCGTCAGGAAGGCTAGAACCATGCCTGGATACAGCATCAGGGCAAAATGGTGTTCTCCAGTGAAATGTAATCTCTGGTCACCCTCTCTCTAAAAAGCGCGTAGAAGTTTAGGGGAGTTAAAAGAGAAAACTTTTACTTCTTCATGACCTTGGTTTCTAATTTGTCTCAACAGTAAAAACCCACCGCAGACGATCTACGGACTGTACAACCAGGTCGGCTACAACTGCTTCATCGCGGCTGCCATCTACGTGGTGGTGGGGGGCGTGTCTCTCTGCCAGGTCCGGCTCAACAAGCGCAACGAGTACATGGTGCACTAGCGACCCCCTACTGGAACGAAAGAGCACTGCATTTTCCTCAAACAGGAAATGCAGCGATCTTACAACTGGATTTTAGGCCTAGCATAGATCATACTGAATTTTATAGGTAACTGGTTGATAACAGATTAATTTATGACAGGAAAAACCAGCCCCTGATCATTCACAAGAGTTTCAGAGTAATAAATAGTGTATCTTATGCACAAGATTAAAATGTTTTCCCTCTTGAACCAAACCACAGGACCACACCTTTGCTGTAAATATGTTTGCATGTCCAGGGTTATTTTACACATTCATTAGTTTCCAATAAGCAGTGCAGAGAAGCTCTGTAATACAATGATATATGTAACTACTACTTAGTCATTATCAGGTTGAACATGTATTTAAAATGTCTAGTAGGATGTGCTTTTTTCCATTTCTTGCTGTTTTCCCAGTTTAAATGAAGCCATCCAGGTCAGATGGCTATAGCTGTTCAGGTGTGTGAGGTGTGCTTGTGTATGGTGCCCATTTTGAGTGAGTTCTGTTTGCTCCCCTGTTAGTGACACCAGTGCTTAATCCAGTAAGTCATTAATCACACTGTTCCTACTTTAATGGAGGCGTGTAGCTTTCTGAAAGGGCCTACCCTGCTGGACTGAGATGTGTTTACAATATTTATTGTACAGTGGTACCGTTTCAAACCTATGCCCGCGAAATGAAACCTGTCGTCTGTGTATCTGACCCGAGTTTGTCGATGTTGTTGGGCCCACCCAGCTGTGATGTGTGATGCAGTAAACTCTGATTGTCATGGAAACACAGCGCCTCTGAGTGTTTTTTTCAGGACCACGGGTACTGCAGTGTATGGGCAGACCGCACAGCCACCAAAGAGCCACTAAGCTGCCAATATCATAAACATGAGAACTGCACACAAATGGGCATGAGGATGCATCATGCTCGTTACACTACAGGCATTTATGTTTAGTTCCCTTCTAGCCCTGTTCTGGAGATTTACCATCCTCTAGGTTCTCAGTCAAACCCTAACAACACACCTCATTCAACAGCTAGAGATCTTCTTGAGCTGTTAATTAGTAGAGTCAGCTGTGTCAAATTAGAGTTCAAATGAAAACTTAAAGGATGGTACATCTCTAGGAACAGGGCTGGGCAGCCCTGTCTTAATCCTTTCAATACCAACATGATTCCTGCAATTTACTGACAACTAAAAAAAAAATAATTTCACCAACATTCAGGACAAAATTATACAGTGGTGTGCTTTCATTTAAATTCTCATGGACATGCAGGAGAACCTTAGTATTTATCTACATATTTCTCTTCCTTAGAGAACTTTTATAGATCTACTTAAAAAAAGAATTGGTACATATGCAATGAACAATCATGTATATCAAAAAATTCTGAAAAAAGGTAAAAAATATTTATTAAAGGAGAAAGGAGCTATGCTTCAAATGACTACATGTACATAATGTAGTTTGTACATCAGAGTCCTTTGGGTTTGGGGTCATGTATGTGTATGTCAGGTTTGTCCAGTGTGTGTGTGAGAATGTGTGTGAGCGCGTGCACGCGTGCCTGTGTCAGGTTTGGGGGGTCCGGTGTGTAAGTGTGTGTGTGTGTGTGTGTGTGTGTGTGTGTCAGGTCTGGGGTGTGCAGTATGCGTGCGCGCATCAGGTCTGGGGGTCCAGCATGATCTCGCAGGTGCGCCCCAGCTCCCCCAGTTTGACGCGGGCGTACTCGGCTCGGTTCAGCGCCATCTGGCAGTCCTTCCGCGCTGAGTAGGTCGAGCCCTCATGGGGCTGGCCTGTCGCCACCTGGTCAGCAATAAACACAATCATTATCTGTGCCAGTGCTGTCACACTCCAGTCCTGCAGGGGGCGCTTTGCCAGCGCTGTCACACTCCAGCCCGGCAGGGGGTGCTGTGCCAACGCTGTCACACTCCAGTCCTGGAGGGGGCGCTGTGCCACTCAATAGTACAGCAGTAAATATATACCGTCTGAGGTGTGTATACCAGTGTAAGGTGTATATACCACTGCAAGGCGTATATACCTATGTGAGGTGTATATACCAGTGTGAGGTGTATATACCTGTGTGAAGTGTGCATGCCAGTGTAAGGTGTATATACCTGTGTGAGGTGTGCATACCAGTGTAAGGTGTATATACCCTTGTGAGGTGTGCATACCAGTGTGAGGTGTGTATACCTGTGTGAGGTAGCGTATTTGGGAGCTGAGCTCATTCTCCACCCTGTTAATTGAGCCAGTGAACTGGGTGAGTTGACGGTCCAGGAGACTAGCATTGTGCTTCTCCTTTGACAGCTCCAGCACCACATTTCCTGGGGGGGGGGGGAGACAGAGAGACAGAGCATATCATTTGGCACCTGAAGAGAGACCGTTACAGTACCTGTTCAACAGGAGGAATGTTCCAATTCCACTATACCTGCCGGAATTTAAATGCACATGCTATAATGAAATGCTCTCTCCCTGCCTTGGTAATTCAAACGTGGACACGCTCTATTCCAACGACCAGAAATCCTATTCGGGCATCCGAGCGGCAAACAAAGCTCGTGACATGGAAAGCAAATCACAATGAATGATAATCAGATGCAAGATTCATTTACGCGAATCTTACGCCGTCACTCTTGCAGTAAATAAACTTCTCCCATGTCAGCTCGAACCACTAACAGACACGCAGGTGTCACAACTCCACCCTGCGATAACCACGTAGTTCGGATTCCTCACACCGGGGTTCTAATTTTAACACTTGCCACTTAATTTCTAGACTGGACTCTTCGAGCAAAGTCCCGTCCAGGCTCGTTTAGGACACATACCTGCGCACTGCAGCACGACGGCGATCTCCCTCTCCACGTCCTCCAGTGCGCGCAGTCTTTCGTTCGCCATCACCTCCGCCCAGCACCTTCCACTGCACAGCGAGAAAGACACAGGGGGTTAAACAGGCACGCAAAACTGTGCGTGGTAAGACGAGGGCGTGGTTGTCAGCCCACGTTAAACTCTGTAGCACGGTAAACAATCAAACAAGCAACCAGTTAAGTACGATAGTTTCACCAGTGCAATTTAATTCATCAAACGTAAAGCTAATGAAAATCCCACTGAGACAACGGTACCTGGCTAGCCCACTAATTGCACAAATAATTAAAAACAGAAGAGTATGCGAGTTACAGCGCAAAAATGTATACCCGTAACTGCCTCTATAGTGAAAACACACAGCTGAACAATTAGCACATCTAAATACACAGAAGGGCACGACTAGCACGTTAACATTAGCCGTATAACTACAATAGAGCTCAATTCCAATGGAAATGCGAGGTGGGTTGGCTATAGCTCGGTAGCCACCAACACTGCGATGGCCATCATATTATTTATAATTTAACTTCGGTTTAATGCACATTCGTTTCCACAGCAAACTTTCTGAAATGTATAACTAATCATTTATCACCTTTTATGTGTATTGCCGTTCCAGAGCCCTCTGTTAGTCGCACACCGAACACGTAAACAGTTCGTTCTGCGATTGATTTCACGGAAAGCACCGAGGGACAAACTGTGCGGTAAAACTAAAAAAGCAAACATTTTTTTCTACCAAATAGGTGCAAGGAATCAGTGTGTAGCGCAGACTGGCCTGGTTAATTGATTAGCCGTTTGGAATTTCGCGACTGTGGGGTCTTTACGTAACATGCAATACAACTGTTTTAATTGGAGCAATGACCCAAATCGTCGGCGAATAAACACATTAGGAACAGAAACTAAGCAACAGAAACATTTGTTTCACATTTTACAGAAAACAATCCTGTTCGGAACTCAAGCAATGGAGAGGTGGAAGAGTCATGTTCGTGCGGAGCTTTTCCAGAGAGACTGTCAGCAAAAAGAACCCTTCAGTGGCCTCATTAAGTCATGTAAGCTTGCCAGTTTCTTTGCGCCTATACCAGTCCGCTATATAATTGTGTTTTAAAACACTTATTATGGTGTAAACTTCCAAAACTTTATACCCTGTTGTCATTCTTCGCATGTTGTGTGTCTTGTGAAAGGCTACAATTACATATCTTCGATTTTAGATTCCCGGTTGTTGGAGAAATGCGAATTACACGAGTGCTTTTGGGACGAAAAGCAGGGATCCAGGTACAAAATCGCAACGCACCTGTGACTCACAGTCGCACGTGGCAGATCAGTAGATGGACTGCAGGGCTGCAAGATTTTTCCGTCCGTGTTTAAACTCGTAGCCTGTTCAACATTAAAGACCTATCAAACGATTCCACTGTAGAATTTTTTTATACTTCAGCTGTTAATTATAATGATCATCAGAAGAATAATATATACATTAATAACTGTCTCTCATCTGAGGCAGGTTTGTGGAATCTCCTGAAACGCTGCAGCTGCAGCTTCTGTTAAAGGAGGGAGAACAGGTTAGAGAGAAGGTGCGTTTTCCTGCCTCAAACTCAACATACACACTCACTCACTCTCTCTCTCACTCACTCTCTCACTCACTCACTCACTCTCTCTCTCACTCACTCACTCACTCACTCACTCACTCACTCACTCACTCACTCACTCACTCACTCTCTCTCTCACTCTCTCAGCTGTATCTGTGCAGACGGAATTCAGTCTCAGTAACTGGCTCACTAGCAGGACACTACTCATCATAGCACTAAGGATTCAAACCTGCAGCCTTCTTATTACATGTACAGTCTCTTGCTCTAACCCAGTAAACCCTAACCCACAGCACTGGAATGCTGCGGGTCTAACCACACAGGACATGGATCTCATTTCAACTTTATTGAGGCGGGGGGCAACAGCAAGGACATTTTATTTAGGATTTAGTCAACTTGACCCTCCCCCTTCAGTTCCGCTCTCCTCCCCTCTCCAGCTCGCCCAGAGGGTCACGGACCTGATGAGCTCCCTGTATCTGAAAGAGGCAGAGCTGCAGTACTGTCACTCACAGTGAGTAAATAGCCAATCACGGCTGGGGAGCGATTGATTGACTGATGAACCTCGCTCCCTGCAGGAGCACTGAGCTCTGGTCAGTGCTCTGTAAAGGGACGCTGTCTGAGCTTCAGGTGGTCATTGTCCCAGCACTGATCAGAGATCAGGGCTGTTGTACGTGAGCACGCTGAACAGGGGCCACGTACGTTTCTTTAGTTCATCTCCTCAGAGAAATACGAAGGTTCTCCTGCATGTCCACAAGGATTTAAATGGAAGCACACCACCGTAACAATTTTTTTAATTGTTAGTAAACTGCAGGAATGGTACTGGTATTGAAATGATTATAAAACAGGGCTGGCCCAGATTTGTTCCTTGAGATGTACCGACCTTTTCACTCCAATCCTAATTTGGCACACCCGATTCTACTAATTAGCAGGTCAATGAGACCTCTAGCTGTTGAATCTCCAGGAGCAGGGTTGGGCAGCTCTGCCCTAGCTGTTGAATGAGGTGTGCTTTCTTAGGGTTGGAGTGAAACCCTACAGGACGGTAAATCTCCAGGAGCAGGGTTGGGCAGCTCTGCTCTAGCTGTTGAATGAGGTGTGCTTGCAGTATAGTGCAGATGTGCAGCAGGTGGAGCAGGGTTGGGCACGGCTGGACTGCAGTATAGTGCAGTATGGTGCAGATGTGCAGCAGGTTGTTTGAGCTGCATGGCGACGCTCCGACTCGCTGTCCTCTGTTCCTGCTCAGGGTGTCCCGCTACCACAAGGAGGCGCTGTCCCTGGCCAGGAGCGCTGGTGCTCTGCAGAGCAGCCTATTGGACTGCGAGTTCGCCCTGGAGAGCCAATCGAAGGAGCTGGCGGCTCTCCAGGCGGAGCAGGGCACGAGGGGGGCGGAGCTTACAGCGGCACGGAGAGAGGTGGAGCACCTGCTGGAGCGCTGGATGGAGGAGAAGAGAGAAGAGGCGGAGCGAGTGAACGAGCACAACAGCACGCAGGAGCGGTGAGACAGGCAGGCAGACAGACAGACAGAAACACAGACAGTCAGTCTACAAACCAGAACAGCTTTTAAAATTATCCTCTTATTCTGTCAGCTTTTGTCTGAGTGACAAATGGCCTAAGTTCTGGAAATGATTATCCTTTTTTAAACATAAAAAACATTGCATTTGACAGGGCGTGTGAGTCAATGTGTGCATTTGATCATCTGAGTGTGTAAATATGTTTATCCTGCTGATCTGTGTATTCTGTTTATGACCACCAGATGGCACCGGTTCACCAGCCAGCTGGCTAAGCACTGCCGGAGAGGTGGGCAGCAGCAAAGAGGTGAACCTGAGCAGCTCACCTGGACACCACCTGATACACCTGCAACCTGTGAGGAGACAACTGAGCCACTCTGATACAGCCACCCACACACGTGCACCTAATACACACACATGCATCAACACCTAACGCACACACATACACCAAGACCTAACACACAAACTATCAAGCCAAATAGCTGTAGCCAGTAAGGTCTCTGTCCCTGGTTTACACATGTAACCCCCCTCCATTTCCTGACCAAATGCTAACAAACACCATAGTATACTCTGAATGTAACAGACACATAAATAGAACAGAAGTGCTCTGCCTTAAATGAACACCCTCTAAATGCACAAATGACACAGAAATTCAAAATAAACATTTTTTAAAAAAGAAGTTTTATTTTTTTCCTGAAATGCTGTACAAAATAAAGAAGCAACATGAATCGTCCCACATT
This sequence comes from Anguilla anguilla, assembly GCF_013347855.1. Taxonomy (NCBI): domain Eukaryota; kingdom Metazoa; phylum Chordata; class Actinopteri; order Anguilliformes; family Anguillidae; genus Anguilla; species Anguilla anguilla. The sequence goes on from NC_049209.1 coordinate 54,429,672, forward strand.
GTGTTTCTCTTGGTTCCATTTATCTGTTTTCTTGACTGAATGAAGGTTTTTTGTTTCTTGGAGCAGTCACCATCGTCCAGGGAGAATGGCAGTGCTGATATTTTACATGTCACCAATGGAATTTACTGAAGCTGTGTCCCACCTGGGAATCAAACCTGCAACCCACTGGCTGTGTGTAACCATGACAGCATCGTGCTTATGCAGTCACGGTTTTATTAAATAATCTTTATTATTTACTCCACTGGATAGCAGGCGGTGACTGTTGTAGTTGTCGGGCGAATCCTCCACGGGCTCACCCATGTGACGTTCGATCCGCCAGCACGCACACACCAACGTTCCAACTCCTCCCCAAACACGCTGGCGGTGACATCACCCAGTAAGCTCCGCCCCTCACAAGCTCACGCATGGAACATGCGTGCAAATCAAACAGAAATGTCCAAAATAAAACTGGCTTTAAATGATGTCGCCCATGCAGTCTTCAAATTTGAACCAAAGGCATAAAAGCCTTGTGCATTCAGCTTCCCCATGAACACACTTTGGACAGAATAAACAACACGTTAGCAGCAGTCCACTCACTCCCCAGCTCACAACCTTAAAAACACGTAAAATATAAAAATATAAGACGATGCTGACATCATGACATCATGATTAATGATCGCTCTGGACACAGTGCTGTTAAATTACATGTCTGGTGGAGAATGCCTTTTTTTACCCTCAACACCCGCTTAGGATTTTAAGCGCTATAATGTGGGTGAACACTGTGAGCAACGTGATGTACTGGTCAGTGCTGTAATGGGTGGAGTCAGAGCTGGAGTGGGCTTGTTCAGTTCAGGAGGGGGCGGGGTCAGTGCTGTAATGGGTGGAGTCAGAGCTGGAGTGGGCAGGGTCAGTGCAGGAGGGGGTGGAGCCAGAGCTGGAGTGGGCTTGGTCAGTGCAGGAGGGGGTGTGGTCAGTGCTGTAATGGGTGGAGTCAGAGCTGGAGTGGGCAGGGTCAGTGCAGGAGGGGGTGGAGCCAGTGCTGTAATGGGTGGAGTCAGAGCTGGAGTGGGCTTGGTCAGTTCAGGAGGGGGTGGGGTCAGTGCTGTAATGGGTGGAGTCAGAGCTGAAGTGAGCTTGGTCAGTGCAGGAGGGGGTGGAGCCTGTGCTGTAATGGGTGGAGTCAGAGATGGAGGGGGCGGGGTCAGTGCAGCAAGCAAATCGGACACAAGACAGTATCAGCAGGGCAGTGGAGATGAATTCTTTGACTTTAATTAAAAAAATGTTAAACAAACTTAAAAATAAAATTGCAGTAATACCTCTGGCGATGAAGACAATACCCATGATAAGAAAGCAGTGGTAATTCTCAGATCTCACTCTGAAGCTGGGGGACGGGCAGCTTTCTGGCCTTCAGGCCACGCCCCTCTCAGACCCTGGGGCTCCCCCCAGACCCCCGACGCCCTGTCCTCTTCATGATCACTTACAAATTTATACAATAAATCATAAATCTCTCCTCTTTAATCACTAATATACAGCATAACACATATGCATGTGCGTTTGTATGTGTGTGTGAAAGCATGTAGGTCTGTATGTGTGTGTGCTTGTGTCAGTACATGCATGATTGTGTGCCTGCGCGCACCTGTGTGCGTGTATGTATGTATGTGCCTGCGTGTGTGTGTGTGTGTGTGTGTGTGTGAGTGAGTGTGCCTGTGTGTGTGTGTGTGTGTGTGTGTATGCATGTGTGTGTGTGTGTGTGTGCATGTGCGTGCGTCCATACAGTAGACCTCTGTGAGCCGTTTCCACAGTTACGGTGTTTTCCTGGTCCCTCCCAGGTGAGTCATGACAGGATGATGGACAGATTAATCACACTCATGCCATCCCGAAAAAAAACATCCAAATACTAATTTCCCCCGCTTTTCCATCATCCCTCAGCAGACAGTGACTGTCAGACTGTCCCTCCCACTGTCTGTGACACAACAACAGGAAAAGAAAAGAGCCAAGATGGCCGACAGGCTCAACATGGCCGACAGGCTGTGCGAGTATTTCTGTGTCGGCCATTTTAGTGCATCATCAGAGCTGTACAGGGAGAGGCCAGGAGGCTGGGGGGGAAAAGTAAAAAAGAAAAAAAAAGAAATTTTTTACAGATGCAGCTTGGCCACGCCCCCCCTCTTGACCCTGGCAGGGGGGGCGGGGCCAGGGGCGGAGCCTCAGCAGAAGTGGTCTTCCTCGTCCTTCCTCCCTTTCAGACGCAGTCGCGCGAAGTCCTCGAACACAAAGTCATCGTCCTGAGAGAAACTACGGCGCCAAACAGAGACAGTGTTCCCACAGTCAGAGCAGGTTTCAGCGCACGTGGAGCTCAGCGCTACAGCGGCGCGGAGGGGGGGCGGCCGCTACGGTGCTACACCGGGGGGGCCGGAGGCTCCAATCCCAAACCAGACACTGCTCTGGCGCTCGTGAGCAAAGCGGCTAAACGTTCGCGTTTGTTACTCCAGGTGTACAAATGAGTGGCAGAATGTGAATGAAGACAGTGTAGCCCCGTCTGACAGTGGCCAATAAGCAAACGCACGCACTGCAGTAACATGGTAAAGAACAATCTGACAGGGGACCAGCGTAGCAGAGCACAGACACACACGGACACTCACTTTGTCTCAAACTCGATCAGGTTGGTGTCGATGGGGGCGTCCGGCTCTGGAACCACTGTGGGACAGCAAAATTTGTGATGTTGTTAAGGAAACATTTACAATTTAAACCAAACCAAAAGATTCAAAGATGTGAAGTGAATGAAACCTAAGTGCAGAAATAAAAACTCAGAACACCTGAGGTGCTGGTGTGGGGCACTGAAGACTGGGGGGGCTGGTTTGCAGGGGTCAGTGGTTTGGGGGGCTGGTTTGCAGGGGTCAGTGGTTTGGGGGGCTGGTTTGCAGGGGTCAGTGGTTTGGGGGGCTGGTTTGCAGGGGTCAGTGGTTTGGGGGGCTGGTTTGCAGGGGTCAGTGGTTTGGGGTGCTGGTTCAGGAGAGTAAATACCTGATTCTGGTCGAGAGATGGGCAGTTCCGTGGGTTTGGGGTGCATCAGGACAAAGGGCAACTCCACTGACACGTCCCTGAAACACAAAGGATCATGGGAAAGCTGAAGCAGACAAACAGAACCATGGGAACCCTGACGGACGGAGCTGAGGCCGCTGTAGAACCTACCCTCCACGCGACACCACCAGTTTGACTTTGACCCTGTAGGAGACGAGAATGCCCAGAACTTCCTTATTGGGCACGTCCTTCACTCTGCAATGCACAGACACACAGAGAGGGGGTGACAGAGATGGTCAAACAGGAGAACATAGGTAAGTTACACACCAAGTAATGGTGTATAAAATTATGAATTCCAGTCATGTGGTATAAGTAGTATGGTATAAGTTATATTGTGTAAGTTGTGTGGTCTATGCAGCATGGTATAAGTCATGTGGTATAAGTCACACTGTGTAAGTCATGTGGTATAAGTCGTGTGGTATAAGTTGTGTAATATAAGTCGTGTAGTATAAGTTGTGTGGTAAAAGTTGTCCGGTGTAAGTCACACGGTATAAGTTCTGTGTTAATGGTGCTCACATGGTGCTGGAGGCCAGGTTAGTGTCCTCGTGTTTGAGCTTGCCGTCGAGCGCCAGGCCTCTCTTCTCCCGGTTGCTGGTCAGTGTGGGGGTGAGAGTGTACACCTTGCAGAACGTGGAGCTGGACGACACCTGGTCACTGCAGGAAGGGACAGGTGCAGATCAGCCCAACTGCCTCATGGGAAATGTAGGCTATCAGCTTGAGAACAGAAAGGAGCCGTTCCAAACACATACAACATTACATTAAGTGCCGTAGCAGGAGCAAGGCTGGGCGCACACTGTGACTGCGATCGCCCGTCACATATGTCCAAAGGGCGCGATGTAGGTCCTCACACTGCAGCACAGTAATCAGCCAGATCACAAACCCACAACAAAGAGGGAGGGAGAGAGAGAGAGAGAGAGAGAGAGGAAGAGACAGAGGGAGAGAGAGAGAGAGACAGAGGGGGAGAGAGAGACAGGGGGAGAGATAGAGGGAGACAGAGGGAGAGAGAGAGACAGGGGGAGAGATAGAGGGAGAGATGGAGAGAAAGAGATGGGTACTCACTCAGCCTCAACATGAGCCACAGGACACTTGTACTGAGCAGTGCTGAACAGGCAAATATCTGCATACTGCCGCACTGGGACAAAAAGAGAGCCACTCTCAATTTAACACTGTCAATTTAACACTGAATGCAACACTCAATTTAGCACTCAATTCAACACTGTCAATTTAGCACTGGATTTGCTGGGAGCAAAATGCAGAACAAACGTGAAGAAAATTCATTTTTTGTGCAATTTAAGGAGAGGGGGAAAAGAGCAAGGGATCGTGACGACCGATAAAACGATGGGAGAGAGAGGGGGCAGGAGGAGAGTAAAGAAACAGAGAGGGAGAGAGGAAAAACAGGAAGTAAGAGAGAGGAAGGGTTTCTCACCAGAGATTTTGATCTTCTTGACGGTTCTGGTGGAATTATTGGTAACGTGCACATTAACACTGATGGGCTCCCCGTGGTAGTACAGCTACAGCGAGAGAGAGAGCAAGAGAGAGAGAGAGAGAGAGCGAGCGAGAGAGAGAGAGCGAGCGAGAGAGAGAGAGCGAGCGAGAAAGAGAGAGAAAGAGCGAGAGAGAGATAAACCTGCTGTTACACTAGAGAAACACTAATCTTTGCAGAATACTGGGTGTGTGTACTGTGTGTATATATGCTGTATGTGAGTTTATGTATACTCAGTGTTTATGCGTAAGTTTATGTACACCCCATGGTTATGTATGAGTTTATGTTTACCCAATGTTTATGTGTGAGTTTACATACACTGTGTCTATGTGTTTATGTACACCCCATGGTTATGTATGAGTTTATGTTTACCCCATGTTTATGTGTGATTTTATGTACACCACATGGTTATGCATGAGTTTATGTATACCCCATGTTTATGTGTGAGTTTATGTATACCCCATGTTTATGTGTGAGTTTATGTATACCCCATGTTTATGTGTGAGTTTATGTATACCCCATGTTTATGTGTGAGTTTATGTATACCCCATGTTTATGTGTGAGTTTATGTATACCCCATGTTTATGTGTGAGTTTATGTACACCCCGTGTTTAGCACCTCCTTGTCCAGAGAGGCCTCCAGGTGCAGGGAGCGGTCAGACATTAGGAAGCTGCGGGTCGTCTCCACCATGGGCTGTGGGCCGGCCTTCTCTGGAGCATACTGCACCTTTCTGATCACTAAGCGCACAGAGTTCCTGCAACGCACACACATATTACACACACACACACACACACACATTACACACACACACACACACAGACACAGACAGACACACACACACACACACACACTCACACACATGCACACGCACGTACGCACACACACACACACATATTACACACACACACACTCACACACACAGACACACAGACACACACACACACACACACACACACAGACAGACACACACACACACACACACACTCACACACATGCACACGCACGTACGCACACACACACACACACACACACACATATTACACACACACACACACTCCTTTGCATAATGTCCCAGTAATGCCAAGACAGATTAGAGTGCCATGGCACGACACAACTACCTTTTGTGAATCTTCTCCTCCACTGATTTGGCACAGAATGCTCTGATCTCAAAATCAACCCCACAGGCCTAGACAGAGAGAGAGAGAGAGAGAGAGACCGAGAGAGACAGAGAGAGACAGAGAGAGAGAGAGAGAGTATTACACTGTTACACTACTTGTTTTTTGTACATTGTTTGCTTTGGCAATATCTACTATGTGCATTCCCGGCCAATAAAGCACACTGAATGTGTAGTATAAGTACGCACACACACACACACACACACACATGCACACACGCACATACGCGCACACACACACACGTGCGCACACGCATGTAAGCATGTACGCACGTGTGTGTGTGTGTGCGTACGTGCATGCGTGTGTGTGTGTGTGCATACGTGCGTGTGTGCATGTGTGTGTGTATGTGTGCTTGAGCGAGTGATACCTTGCCTGTGTCCTCTGGGCCTGGCTGTAACGTCACTGAGCAGGGCAGGTTCTGGGGAATCTGGCACACAGAGACACAGAGTGATTTACACATCATACATGCCACACACTAAAGAACTGGGCACAGTGCAGCAGATGGGGGTAAGGGAAGTGTGTGATCAGTGTGTGGGTAGTGTGTGAGTAGTGGTAGGTCCTAAGTGTGTGAGCAGTGCATGAGTAATGTGTGAGTAGCGTATGTGTAGTGTGTGCGTAGCGGTAGGTCCTCACTGTGTGAGCAATATGTCAGTAGCGCTAGGTCCTCAGTGTGTGAGCAGTGCATGAGTAATGTGTGAGTAGCGTATGTGTAGTGTGTGAGTAGCGGTAGGTCCGCAGTGTGTCAGCAGTATGTCAGTAGCGCTAGGTCCTCAGTGTGTGAGCAGTGCATGAGTAATGTGTGAGTAGCGTATGTGTAGTGTGTGAGTAGCGGTAGGTCCGCAGTGTGTCAGCAGTATGTCAGTAGCGCTAGGTCCTCAGTGTGTGAGCAGTGCATGAGTAATGTGTGAGTAGCGTATGTGTAGTGTGTGAGTAGCGGTCCTCACAGTGAAGTAAAAAGGGTGCGCGTGCTGGCCCAGCTTCTTCAGCAGCCTCTCCTGCAGGCGGCTGAGGGGTCTGCGCTCCTCTGGCCGGGGCGGGAAGGCCTGGAAGGTGGAGATGTGCAGATCCTTCCGGAAGGACAGACCCAGCACATCCAGGTCCTCGCGCCCATACCGGAACGCACACGTCAGGGTCACAAATACTGGAGGGGAGGGGGCCAGAGCAGACATGAGGAGAGCACCTCACTCACAGAGTCTCACTCACTCACAGACTCACTCACAGAGACTCAGTCTAAACTCACAGAGACTCACTCACTCACAGACTCACTCACTCACAGAGACTCACTCTAAACTCACAGAGACTCACTCACTCACAGACTCACTCACTCACAGAGACTCACTCTAAACTCACAGAGACTCACTCACTCACAGACTCACTCACTCACAGAGACTCACTCTCTCACAGACTCACTCACTCACAGAGACTCACTCTAAACTCACAGAGACTCACACACTCACAGAGACTCACTCACTCACAGACTCACTCACTCACAGAGACTCACTCTAAACTCACAGAGACTCACTCTAAACTCACAGAGACTCACTCACTCACAGCCTCACTCACTCACAGAGACTCACTCACTCACAGAGACTCACTCTAAACTCACAGAGACTCACTCACTCACAGCCTCACTCACTCATAGAGACTCACTCACTCACACACTCACTCACTCACAGAGACTCACTCTAAACTCACTCTAAACTCACAGAACCACTCTAAACTCACAGAGACTCACTCACTCACAGCCTCACTCACTCATAGAGACTCACTCACTCACAGACTTACTCACTCACAGCCTCACTCACTCATAGAGACTCACTCACTCACAGCCTCACTCACTCACAGACTCATTCACTCACACAAACTGTACCTTTCCGGTCTTTCAAGTACTCTGGATCTACCAAGATCACTCCATCTTAGGGGGGGAGAGGGGGGTATGTAGAGAGGGGGCAGGGGTGTATGTAGAGAGAGGGGGGTAAATTAATTAAAATGAAATACAAATACATTTTTAAATAAGATCTGTTGATGAACAAACCCAAAGTTTCTCAGCGTTCTTAATATTAAAAAGGTTAAACCTAACATGGCTAGTCGAGTGTATTAAGGCTTGATACTCCAAAACTTTAACAATATGAAACCTGTTTATAATCACTACCCCAGCCCCTCCCCTGCCATAAGCCCCGCCCTTAGCCACACCCACTCACCCACTGGGTCCACATGGTCCAGATGGTCCACAAAGTCCCTCTTCCCCAGGTACACAGTCACCTGAAAAAGGGAGAGAAACGCACATTTTCACACACACACGCATACGCTCATGCTCACACACTGTCTCTCACACTCACTCAACACTCACACACTCTCTCTCTCACACTCACACACTCTCTCTCTCTCACTCACACACACTCTCGAACACACACACACACACTCTAAAACATAGCATAATAAATGGATATGACTTTACCTTGCAGTTAGGGCTGGATTTCTTGAAGACTCTGAGACAGAAAGCCATAAAGGGAGGAAGAGAGATTTTTAGGTATTAATTTTCAGTTTAATTCTTGAACACCAAAAGTCACAGATAAGGATCCCCCTACTGACACAGACTTTAGACTAAATGGCTAAAAACACACCCTCTAATGGCCAGAGCAAGTAAACTGCACACAAACTACACTGGAGCACCCAGAGTCAGACCCTGAACACACAGCAGGAAGTGATCTGCCACATGCAGGTCTGAGAGAACAGTCTGCACTGAACAGAGAGGTGGAATGATCACAGTCAGGTACTCTTGGTTCTCTTCAGGTACATTCAGGTACACTTGAAAAGCAGCAGCCGATACATAAAGGTTAAATATTACCAGAAAGGTAAATGCAGTACAACTGTAAACGAATGCAAAGCGTGAGGGGCCATGTTAGAGGAGCGGCAGTGCAGAGCAGACAGGAGCTCAGACTCCAGGCCTAAGGATTAAACACAAGCTGCTCTGGGCCAGCGGCAGGACTGAGAGAAGCAGAGAAAGAGAGAAAGAGGAAGAGAGAGAGAGAATGTGGCCGAAAAGGACGAATGACGCAAAGAGAGGGAGGGAGAGAGATGAAAGAGATGAGAAAAGGAAGCATCAGCAGAGGAAGAGTCATTAAAAAAAAACCCAAAAACAAACCGTTGCAGGATTCAGCCAGAGCTGGGCCTGGCTGGGTTATAATAAAGCTTTACATCTGGCACACTCACACTCAGGCGCGCGCACGCACTCACACACTCAGGCACGCGCATGCACTCACACACTCAGGCACGCACGCACACACACTCACGCACTCACACACTCAGGCACTCACACACGCACGCACTCACACTCTCAGGCACGCGCATGCACTCACACACTCAGGCACGCACGCACACACACTCACACACTCACACTCTCACGCACTCACGCACACACGCACTCACACAGGAGCACATGGGCTGACGGGGATGCATGAGTGAGCTCCAAAGTTTAGCAACTTAGGAGAAAAAGCGTTAGCGTACAGCCCTGGAGGGAGGGAGATGAGGACAGAGAGAACGAGGGAGGGAGATAAACGGGAAGTACAGACTGAGGGAGAGAGCGCTCTAGGGAGAGATGGTGGAAATAAGAGGCTGTAATGATGAAGGCTCATGATGAGGATGGATAAAGTGGAGCAGTTTTGCAGAGAGGGTGTGGTTTCCACTCTTCTCTCTCTCTGTCCGTCCTGCAGAGCAGATATAAATAAACACGCTGCTGCCGACAGCCACACACCCAGCGCTCACCCAACTTCCTGTGGCAAGGACCTAGCGCTCACCCAACTTCCTGTGGCAAGGACCCAGCGCTCACCCAACTTCCTGTGGCAAGGACCCAGCGCTCACCCAACTTCCTGTGCCACCACAGAAACTCAGCAGGAAGCCAGCAGTGCTGACACTGCACTCTGGGCCTCTCTGCACCTCCACCCAGCATTCTACTGCCCCTGCACCTCCACCCAGCATTCTACTGCCCCTGCACCTCCACCCCACACTCTACTGCCCCCAGGCTGTCTCTTCTCGGTGTTGCTGGATAGGCTTGTTCTCTCCTGTGTTTCCTTCCTCCTTCCTCCTCTTTTCCTATCCCACGTTTCTTCATCTCCAGCAAAAACTTTAGAACTGAAGAGACGCACAAACCTTTCACTTAGTTGCTATGGCAGCTGTTACAGCTTTCTGGTTCCCATGACGACAGGAGATTCGTCCGCTCTGACAAAATAATGCATTATAAAGCATCATATTTATCAAGGATGACTTTAACTAGGCAGAGAGAGAGAGGAGAGGGTGAGTGACAGAGAGACAAATAGACAGATAGAGAAAGAGGCAGAGATAGATAGAGAGAGAGAGATGGCTGTTGAGTGTGGGGGCAGGACAGATGCCTCTGGGGAGGACCAACTTCCTCAGACATTTACACAGGGCTTCAGCATGTCTCAGCTTCTACAAGCAACTCAATGATCCAACTCTGTGACTATGAACAATTATCCCACCGCAATACAGCCTACTGACCCCAGATCAGCTCTGTACCCCAGAACAGCTCAGACCCCAGACCCCAAAGCCTGAGCTTGGACACAATCTCTCTCTGTCACATGACCCAGCAAAGCTGTTTCTCAGTGTAAATGTTATGTCCTTGACAGGCTTGCCTCACTCATCTGCTTACTTTAAGGTTTTAGCTGCGCCTATGCGGGTGTGGCCAATCGGCTGAGATGGCTGATCAGAAGCACCTGGTGGGAGCTGCATCAAAGAGTCTGTTCTGCAGCTCTCTGCTCTCTCTCCTCCCTCTCTCAACCAGGAGGATGCTGGGAGAACAGTGTCCCACTAACCACCACCTTTTCCCTTTTTCTTTACTCTTTGCATTTTGACACTTTAATAAACCCATTTCTAATCAATCCCATTTCAGGTTTGACTCCTTTATGTTATGGCCCTTTCGAACCGGGGTCATGACAGTAAAACACTTCCTGGTATCAGAGTGGAATGCCAGCGTACATCCCCCCCAGTTCTGCTGGCACAGCGCAAACTTAAACATCCTGGGTAGTGCATTCAAAGAGTGTAAATACTGCCTTAACCTGCCCCCCCCCCCCCACACCCCTGGGCCTCTCTCCATTCCTCTCTCTCAACTGACAACATTTACACAGCCCTCACTATAAAATGGTACTTTAATATACCTAAGCAGCTGTACCTTCTGACAAGAGCCACTTAAAAATCAATTTGCAAATAGGCAGACACCTTAACAAGAGAGTCATTAGGCACACAACATTTTAATTATTTAAAGCCGTGACTTTAAACAAGCATAATTATTATGACGATTATTTATTAATGCAACAGCTGCTCTTGGTTACAGGGACATAACGGAAAGACACAGACACATATCATAAGATCTGTGATAAATAAGGGCTGTGTGCAGAACAGGAACTGAGATGGTGAGCAACACAGAGTCTGTGCAGGATTATAGGGTCAGCAGTCACAGTATTAGAAGGACAGAAGTCACAGGATTAAAGGGTCTGGAGTTACAGTCACAGTCACACACTGACTGCTAGAAAACCTCTCTATTGTGCAGCACAGAAAGGTTCCAAGTTACAACAGCAAAAATAGATCACTGAGCATGAGTCCAGATTTTTAATGAGCAGGTGTATCAGCTGATCGTTAAATCCAGAGCCCCCGTCCAGAAAACAGTGCCAGCATCCCAAATTCAAGATTTCCAAAAAGAGTCTTTAAAACATTCACTACATAGTTTGAAATGTGTATAAGTGTGAGTCAAATACACTGCTGAAGACTGCTGCTAATGACTGATGCATTCTAACCCAGCAATCTGTGTTTGATACAATCAAACCCAGCAATCTGTGTTTGATACAATCAAACCCAGCTATTTGTGTTTGATACATTGTAACACAGCGATCTGTGTGACACATTCTAACACAGAAGTCTACAATAACAAGCATGCAAATACTCATTCAAGTAACAAATACAAGAATAAAATCACTAATATATGTGCTCTCACCCCCCACTCCTCTCTCTGTCTCACATGTGAGAAGGAGGAGAGGTAAGGGGGGCAGTGGGGGGCTGGAAGGGGGGGGGGGGGGGGGCTCTCTCCGAGACAGGGGTCACAGAAGGTCAACCCTCAACACACCAGTGCAGAGTGGAGCAGGGCAATTAATCAATAAGCAGAATTCCCGCAGACACACGCTTAAGCACACACACGATCTGTCCCACAGACACACACACACACACACACACACACACAATCTTTCATCCATGTCTCCAGCTCCTCCCACACACCTGTGGAGATTTAAATGGCTTTTTGCATACAGGCTGCATCCAAACAAATGAACCATCTCCTGTAAACCAGGCAACCTCAGGACACACTGCACAGCCAGGCAAACAGGCGTGTTCTCCAAAGAGAGAGAGAGAGAGAGAGGGAGGGAGAGGGAGAGAGAGATAGATAGAGAGAGGGAGAGAGAGAGAGAGAGAGAGAGAGGGAGAGAGAGATAGATAGAGAGAGGGAGAGAAGAGAGAAAGAGAAAGAAAGAAAAGCTTCAGGCTAATGTGGGTGGGGGCATGAGTTGTCAAAGCTCTTTGCACCCCCAATTCCTTATACTGAGGTCACGACTCATAATCACGTTGGTATTTAAGCATCCCCAAGTAGGAATAGTGATCCCGTCTGTATCCTAGTCAGAACCATTATGAGATAAAAGGCCTATCTAGCCCTGGATCAGAATTCGTACTCCGAGAAACTTTATGAATCTGCCTTATATCAATCTGAACACTTCCACTGCCAACGCACTGCAACTCAGAGTAGCTGTAGGGTAAACTGAATAATCAACCCCCCCCGTACCCCAGCCACCCCAATCACGGCTGGACACCTCCCACACACAAAGTTTTAAATCCGCAATAAAGCTGCCTAACTCACGCGCACAACAGTGCGCACAACAGTGTTCAGCCCGAAAGACCCCCGCAGGTGTGACGGCAGGGTGAGCGTAACGCGGAAGTGCACCACTGTTCGCCGGGTAATGACCAGACCATGAAGGGCGAGACGGTAATACCCTCCCATTTCTGTTCACTCTGCAGTAATAAAATTACATTTCTGGAGCTGCTCTAGCCTATACTGCGCTGGGACACCTGTTTAACCTGTGACCTGCAGACCGAAAACGTGCCAGAAATGTATCATTTTATTTGTTTAATATTCCATCACATGGAAAATCGCAGTGAACTGTTTGCCTGCAAGAAATTTAACCAGGGGCTTTACTCAAACACGAACACAAATTCAAACACAAACGGCGAAACAGACCTCTGAAGTGTCGCTGGGTGGTTTTAGGAACAGGTAATTAAACATCAAGCCCTGAACGCGCTCTGAAGCCAAGCATTTATTTTTAATAAAATGAATCAATTAATTTTATTACTGTTATTTTATTTATTTTATTTTTATTAGTATTATTATTTTTTGTGTATTATTATTTATTTTTATTTTTAATTTACTTCATTTCTGCTATTATCATTATCAATTAATTTTATTACTATTTTTATCTTATCTTAATACCTGTGGTACTGATTTCTATTGTTTCTCTTGTAAAGCACTTTGAGCTGCATTTTATGATATGAAAGGTGCTATATAAATAACGTTTATTATTGTTATTATTATTATTGGCAGTCGGACAGACACCGAGCAAATGTCGATTTAAACGTGGGTGTACGTGCAGCAAGCTAACAAATATTAATATGCAGGTTGCCAATGCAGCTTTAACATCTAACGTGTGCTGACTTGACTGATGCACGAAACCGTGAACCTGAATGCGCCACTCGTGTTCGATCGTCAATAATTCTAGATACAGCAACAGTTCCAGTCTTCAATCGTCATCCGAGCCAGCCAGCAACACCCCGCCCCTTGGCTTCGAGCATATTGTAAATCACCATCTGCTAAACACCTGACAGGCAAACTTAAGTATCAGGACGCGGCCAAAACACATCAGCTTTATAGCATACCTTGCTCCCTATACTGCGGTTAGCTAGCTAACGACAGCGTCCTACCGGCCGGCATCTCCCCGCATAACGTTACACTCTCAGTCCCGTTCAACGGCGCCCAAGCGGCCGGCCGCATCCCCAGAGCCCGCGGAGCTTTCTGCACACATTATTCACGTTGCGGGATAAGCCCCCATCAGCAGCGCACATATGAACTACCGCGCCAGTCTGGCTATTATATTGTATTGTGTTTCGATAGTCAGTGTTAGCTGGCTAGCTTTAGCAACCTGTTTAAGGCTACATCACGGCGTAAAGACGAAATGTCAGTGTGGCTTGCGGACGATGATTTGTTCTGCTGAAAAATGCACTGACCTGGTACCCGCCTTGTCCCCCATCCCTGGCAGCGCGTGTGAAGATTAATTCGGCTGTACTGGGCAACACGCGATGTTTTGATTACGCCTCTGGTTCCACTTCCCTCATGCGCTCGTGCCCTCGATCTCCTACCGTCCGCTCTCTCGCGCTCTGTAGTCCGTCGCTGGTGGGTGTTGGTAGTCTCCGAGCGGAAACCAGCCGCTCGAGAGCCCGTGACAGGAAACCAGGGCCCACCTCCAAGTGACGGACACCTCATCTATACAATCACCGCCTTCCAAAACGTCTACCAACTGACCTATCCCTGGTCTCAGACGCCAATTACGCACATTAGAGAAGTAATGTCGACGCCTTGAATGCGCCAACAAGGGGTCAAACCACAGAACTGTCTGTGGTTCAAATTCCTCTCGCCCTACCCTGGGAAAAACCCATTAAAACACATTTACCTAGATGCAATTACTGCTAAATGCAATGCAGGTTTCCAGGTCATTTAAATTCATTTTACGATGATTGAACAGGAGGTTGCAATCCAGTCCAATGCTTCAAAATGCATTGAAATCCCAGGCAATGTCCAGCAATGTGCCCTTTCTCTGTAATGGTAATTTCCATGTCTAAAGTGAATGGGTATTTGCTGTATACTTCATGGGTTTGGTAAGCATGCTATATGGAGAGAATACAGGAAACAGGACATGAATGCATGATGCCCCTAAAACAGTACTTAATACCTCATACACGCACACACGCACACACGCACGCACGCGCGCACACACACACTCGCGCGCAGGTACGCACGCATGCACACGCACACACACACGCACACATGCAGGTACGCACGCACACACACACGCACACACACTCACACACACACACACACACACACAGAAACGTGCGCACGCACACACACACACAGAAACGTGCGCGCGCACGCACACACACACAGAAACACACACAGAGAAACGTGCACACACACACACACTCACACACACACAGAAACGTGCGCACGCACACACACACACAGAAACGTGCGCACGCACACACACACACACACAGAAACGTGCGCGCGCACGCACACACACACAGAAACACACACAGAGAAACGTGCACACACACACACACACACACACAGAAACGTGCACGCGGACGCACACACACACAGGAACACACACAGAGAAACGTGCACACGCGCACACACACACAAACACACACAGAGAAACACACACGTGGTGTTCACCAGTTTCACACATTGACCACGAGTCAGCGCACGCTTTGCTTCCCCCGGGTGAAAATGGCAGCCGAGGTTCCTGTGAGCTTAACGAGGCCTGGGGCTCCTCTGCAAACGGGTTTTATTTAATTCAGCACAGAGCTGCAGCATCGGCTGCAAATATAAGCAGAGTGAAAATCACTGCGATACAATGGCTGTTTTTCTTCCTCTATTTATCCGTCTGTTCTCTGGAAACTGCGGTAAGATCAGCTAGCTGGGGGGGGTCATGCTGTTGGGGGGGTCATGCTGTTGGTGGGGGTCATGCTGTTGGGGGGGGGTCATGCTGTTGGGGGGGTCATGCTGTTGGGGGGGTCATGCTGTTGGGGGGTCATGCTGTTGGGGGGGTCATGCTGTTGGGGGGGGGTCATGCTGTTGGGGGGTCATGCTGTTGGGGGGGGTCATGCTGTTGGGGGGGTCATGCTGTTGGGGGGGGGTCATGCTGTTGGGGGGGGGATCATGCTGTTGGGGGGGTCATGCTGTTGGGGGGGTCATGCTGTTGGGGGGTCATGCTGTTGGGGGGGTCATGCTGTTGGGGGGGGGTCATGCTGTTGGGGGGTCATGCTGTTGGGGGGGGTCATGCTGTTGGGGGGGGTCATGCTGCTGGGGAGGGGGTCGTGCTGTTGGGGGGTCATGCTGTTGGGGGGGGGGTCATGCTGTTGGGGGGGGTCATGCTGTTGGGGGGGGGGGGGTCATGCTGTTGTGTTTTCAGACTGAGCGGAACAGGGCGTAAGCTCTGAGAAAGTACACCCTTATTTTTTCAGTCCTCTTAACTGCAGCAGCAGCTCATCACTCGCCTCCCTCTTCTTCTCCTTCTACCTTCCTTGCGGTTTATCAGCGCTGCACGAGCGCTGAAATAAACCGCCAGTCTTCAGCCCACATGCAAGGGCTTCACAAAACCAGTGAGCTGGTTCTTCGCACAGATACCACAGACACACCAGATATTCAACTCCAGCCTTTCTTCCTTCGCCCTCTGAGATCTTAACCACAGGAGGCTCTGGGGATGCAGGTCAGAATGTGCATCCCTCAGCACTCAGCAAGGCTCTGAACTGATTTTCAGAACACGGCTCAAACGGGAATGCTCTGGAATGGGAATGCTCTGGAATGGGAATGACTTCAACAGCAGTGAGACAGAATCTCGGGTGTTATAGAGAATCTCTGTGAAACCACTGCTCTCACCTGACTGGCTGAATCTTCCTCCAGCAACTCCTGTACGAATCTAGGGTTCCACACTAGATACCAGCAAACATAAACTGATAATGTGCATTAGCCTGGAATAACCACCACAGGTTTCCTTTCGATACTACTATTGATTTATTGGGGCAGTTTTCTGTATATTCTCTCATCATCATTCTCATTGTGCCGGTTAAAAAAACATCAAAGGCTCAACATACATGTATGTAAATATTTACAAATGTAAGTAACACTCAGTTTATACAATATTTATTAAATAAATAAATGCTAAATCCATTTGCTGAATGCATTCACTCAAAGTGCATGACAAGATGCACAACCAGACTGCCAGGAGGCTGGACAAACAGCACCGTTGTGCATGTGTGTGTGTGAGTGTGTGTGTGTGAGTGTGCATGTGGGAGTGTGTGTGTGTGTGCGAGTGTGCGTGTTGGAGTGTGTGTGTGTGTGTGACTATCAGGAGGTTGGAAAAAACAGCTCCGTTGTGCATGTGTGCGTGCGTGTGTGTGTGTGTGCATGTGTGTGCGTTTGTGAGTGTGTGTGTGTGTGTGTGTGTGTGTGTGCATGTGCATGTGCATGTGAGTGCGTGTGTGTGTGCGTGTGTGTGTGTGTGCATGTGCATGTGCGTGTGAGTGCGCGTGTGTGTGTGCGCATGTGCGTGTGTGAGTGCGTGTGTGCGTGTGTGTGTGTGTGAGTGCGTGTGTGCGTGTGTGCATGTGCGTGTGTGTGTGTGTGTGTGTGCATGTGCGTGTGTGTGTGCGTGTGTGCATGTGCGTGTGTGTGAGTGCGTGTGTGTGAGTGCGTGTGTGTGGGTGACAGCCAGAAGGCTGGACAAGCTGCTCCGTTTGGAGAGGACAGAACATGGCCACTGTCCGGGATTGGCGTGAGGGACAGTTGTGGTGTTCTCAGGACATGTGCACGTGTGTGTGTGTGTGAGTGCATCAGATTCGGGTGGTGTCAGACTCAGATGCGGATGGTGTCAGACTCAGATGCGGATGGTGTCAGACTCAGATGCGGATGGTGTCAGACTCAGATTCGGGTGGTGTCAGACTCAGATGCGGATGGTGTCAGACTCAGATGCGGGTGGTGTCAGACTCAGATGCGGGTGGTGTCAGACTCAGATTCGGATGGTGTACGAGTCGGAGTGCGTGACGTAGCGGACCCAGCGCTGGGGCGGACCGGGCTGGGCCGGGGACAGGCGGAGGAATCGGATCTGCAGCCCAGTACAAGTGTGCTTTGGCAGCTCAAAGCTCAGGCTGACCGGACCCACTTCCATCAGGGAGGCGGAGCTTAGGCCAGGAACCTCCAGCTGGAGAGACAGACGATTGGTCAGGTCCCCATGTCAATCACACTGACTTTCTCTTTATCCAGCACTGAAAACTCTGCACATCTCAGAAGAATCTGTCCAATCACTACTCAGGGGCAATCAGCACTAGCCATTTACTATTTAAAACACAAGTCACACTGAACATGTCAATCAAGTCAGGGATTCCAAATTCCTCAAACGCTCGCCACACAGGGAGACCCGGAGGGTACTGCTGCAGCGAATCACGCGTCTGCATGAGGACCCGCAGGGTACTGCTACAGCGAATCACGCGTCTGCATGAGGACCCGCAGGGTACTGCTGCAGCGAATCACGCGTCTGCATGAGGACCCGCAGGGTACTGCTGCAGCGAATCACACGTCTGCATGAGGACCCGCAGGGTACTGCTACAGCGAATCACACGTCTGCATGAGGACCCGCAGGGTACTGCTACAGCGAATCACACGTCTGCATGAGGACCCGCAGGGTACTGCTACAGCGAATCACGCGTCTGCATGAGGACCCGCAGGGTACTGCTGCAGCGAATCACACGTCTGCATGAGGACCCGCAGGGTACTGCTGCAGCGAATCACGCGTCTGCATGAGGACCCGCAGGGTACTGCTGCAGCGAATCACGCGTCTGCATGAGGACCCGCAGGGTACTGCTGCAGCGAATCACGCGTCTGCATGAGGACCCGCAGGGTACTGCTACAGCGAATCACGCGTCTGCATGAGGACCCGCAGGCAGCTGCTGGAGCCAGTGACTGAGTCGATGCCAAGCTGTGCTTTCCTGGACTAAGTCTGTGCTAAACTGTGCTAGACTGCATTAGGCTGGATTAGCCCCCCCCCCCCCACCACAAACTCACTTTGAAGAGAGCGGAAAGCTGGGCCCCCCCAGGGAAACGTGGTATTTCCCAGAACACAGCCTTACTGCTGGCCTGCAGCTCAGCTGTCTGATCCGGACTGCTCAACTCCTGAGACAAACTGGGGGGGGGGGGGGGGGGTGAAGAGAGAGAGGGAAAAAGGAAACAGGAGAAAATTTTCAAAGAGGACACCCACACACTCACACAGTTTCCTGCCTGAGAGAGAGAAACAGAGAGAGAAAGAAAGAAAGAAAGCGAGAGAGAGAGAGGGAGAGAGAGAGAGAGAGAGAGAGAGAGAGGTGCAGATGTTACTTTTCTCACCTTAATGAGCCTTTGGGCACCGGCACTGTGACAGACACACTCAGAGCAGCACTGCAGAGAGAGAGAGAGAGAGAGAGAGAGAGAGAGACCACACACACACACACACACACACACATACAGTGTTATATCCCTGCATGACATCCACCACATCACTATATGACATTGTTACACTACAACATTGGCGCATGAAAACACAATATTCTGCATATAAACACATGACATAGAATCTTGAAAGAGTGTTAAAACAAACAAAAAAACTAACCTCTTTGGAGGCAGATCACACCTGAGCTTTAAGTATATTAACAACCTGCAGTAAGAGAGTAAGAGAGAGAGAGAGAGAACGAACTTTATCACTGAGAGAAAATAAGATAAGCTTTGGCCACAGATTTTCTATTTTGATCAAACCAAAATGTATTCACCATTTACTTTTTGTGAAACATAGCCCTGAAAAACAGGAAGTGATTGCTCTTGGAAAACAGGAAGTGATTTCTCTTGAATAACAGGAAGTGATTGCTCTTGGATAACAGGAAGTGAAGGGTGAGTACCTGCCACTGTTGTCCCTCTCCACTGTGGGGAAGAGCCGGAAGGGCGGGGCTGTGGGTAGGTCGTCACAGAGCTGATACTGCATCACCGTCTGCTACAGAGAGAGAGAGAACAGTGTGTGTGTGTGTGCGTGTCTGTCTGTGTGTGTGTGTGTGTGCGTGTCTGTCTGTTTGTGTGTGTGCGTGTGCGTGTGCGTGTGCGTGTAGGTGTCTGTGTGTGTTTGTGGGTACAGAGGATGTCTGTCTGACCAGTGGGAGGGTCATGTGACCAGGGTTGTGTGGAAACAGGAAGGAGGAAGTGAGGGCAGCGCGGGAGTGACTCACAGGGCCTGCTCAGGAAGCGTCTGGGTCACAGGCAGACCCTGTTCACATGTGTGTGTTTATATGAGTTCCTCTCCTTGCAGGCAGACCCTGTTCACATGTGTGTGTTTATATGAGTACCTCTCCTTGCAGGCAGACCCTGTTCACATGTGTGTGTTTATATGAGTACCTCTCCTTGGCTGGGACAAATTCTCAGGATCCTGTAGCTGTCAAACTCCTCCAGCTTTACAGCATGATGAAAACTACACTCATCCACCCTCACTGCTGCTCCATAACCTGAGGAGGGAGAGAGAGATCAGACACAGATCATTGGGGGGGGGGGGGGGGGGGGGTGATGTACATCTCTGCAGTGAGTTGGCTGGGGGGGGGGGGCTAATATTGGTGCTGTACCCACCTCTAAGCTGGGACTTCCCAATGCTGAACTCCTCATTCAACCCAATTCTCATCTCTACAGAGAGAGAGAGAGAGAGAGAGAGAGGGGGAGGGGGAGGGAGGGAGGGAGAGAGCAAAGATGAAGGGAAATAAAGAAGAGGGACAGAAATGGAGGGAGAGTGATTGGAGGAAACAGGAAGAGAGAACAGAGGGAGAAAGAGAGTTAGCACTAGCATCACAGCTGAACCCATCACTCTCTGGCTGAGAGCCCACACAGGGGGAGGAGCCCACACAGGGGGACGAGCCCACACAGGGGGACGAGCCCACACAGGGGGACGAGCCCACACAGGGGGACGAGCCCACACAGGGGGAGGAGCCCACACAGGGGAGGAGCCCACACAGGGGGAGGAGCCCACACGGGGGAGGAGCCCACACAGGGGGACGAGCGTGCACTGTGCTGAGGGGGCCATTAAAGCTTTAATCAACCTTCTCACCCGGGCACCTGAACACCGCATTACCTCAACACCTCACTCACCTGAGCAGGTGGGCAGGTAACACTTGACCCTGATCTCCCCCTGAATCTCAGCCTTCATCAGAACGCCCTGGAGGAGAGAGAGAGAGACAGAAAGGGAGACACAGTGAGAAAGAGTGTGTGGCTCCACTGTGGGCGGGGCAGTGTGTGGGTGGAGCAGCGTGTGGGTGGAGCAGTGTGTGGGCGGGGCAGCACACGCATGTCGGACTCACGTTGGCGCCAATGACGACGGTCAGCCTCTCGATGACGTCAACAAAGACCTCGTTCTTCCCCCCCTGAGAGACAGAGAGAACCAGGACAAAGCAGCTGATCAAGGGCCTTCATCTCACCATATCCATCCTCATCCTCAGTCTTTACTGCAATTAGGTCAGCTCTGTGACCATGGCCAATCAAATGACCTCTGCCCTGTGACCATGGCCAATCAGGTGAGATCGGCTCTGTGACCACGGCCAATCAGAAGACCTCAGCCCTGTGACCATGGCCAATCAGATGAGGTTAGCTCGGTGACCATGGCCAATCAGATGCCCTGTGATATGAATCAGAGAGAACAGAAAGAGTACAGCCCTGTGTTTTGGGAGCTTCGTGGGCCCCCCCCCGTCCCTCCCTCCTCCCTCCCCCCCCCCAGGTGACTCACCTGGTCCCGGCTGCACATGAGGGGGCGGCTGGCAGCGGTGCTGGGGGCCACTTTGCTCTGCTGCGTGTCTGCGCCAAACTGCAGGGGGGCGGAGAAGGAGTGACATCAGCAACCCGCCAACACCCCAGCGGGATAAGCCCCTGCACTCTGCAGCCAATCACACGCTTTACAGCAACACAACCCACTAACACCCCAGCGGGATAAGCCCCTGCACTCTGCAGCCAATCACACGCTTTACAGCAACACAACCCACTAACACCCCAGCGGGGTAAGCCCCTGCACACTGCAGCCAATCACATGCTTTACAGCAACACAACCCACTAACACCCCAGCGGGATAAGCCCCTGCACTCTGCAGCCAATCACATGCTTTACAGCAACACAACCCACTAACACCCCAGCGGGATAAGCCCCTCCACACTGCAGCCAATCACACGCTTTACAGCAACACAACTCCTATGTGTACAGGGGGAGGGGCCAGTCCAATAGGGGAGGAGTCAGCAAACTGGCAGTTCTGACATTAAGTGACACCTTGAGAGGGACAGAGAGAAAGAGAGAGAGAGAGACAGAGAGAGGGGAGGAGGGAGAGAGAGAGAGACAGAGAGGGGGGGAGGGAGGGGGGGAGGGAGAGAGACAGAGAGGGGGGAGGGAGGGAGAGAGAGAGAGACAGAGAGAGATGGGGGGTGTCAGTCTCACCAGCCCAACGTTGCTGAGGTCAAAGAGACTGACGGGCTTGGAGCTCACAGCCTCTGTCTGGATGAAGTTCTTCAGGATGTCAGTGGAAGTGGTCTGGATGTAGCCATAGTCCTGCATGATGGAGAGAGAGAGAGAGATAGAGGGGGATGAATAAAGGAGAGTGACAGATGAATGGGGGAAGATACGGAGTAAGGTGTGTGTGTGTGTGTGTGTGTGTGTGTGTGTGTGTGTTTATCAGGAGCAGCTGAGTCTGTATGGACAGGAGAGGGATTGAGTCTACAGGGTTCTCACCAGCATCTCATCCAGCATCTCGTAAATGAGGGCAAAGTTCATCTTGACGGATTTCTCCGAGAGACTGCCGCAATAGTCCTTAATGAGACCTGCAAATCTGACACACACAATCAGAGCAAAGATTACACACAGTAAATATGCACAAACACAGCAACCACTATGCACAATGATACTGCACAAAAAGCAGCAGTTTGAACACAATGTATCAACTGCTGTGTGCACAGTAGCCAAACTGCACAGAGGCACACACGTACATGCATGCACACACACTCACACTCACACTCACACACACACAGCCTCTGACCTGTTAAGGAACTCAATGATGGTGAACGGGGAGGGGTTGGTGGATGTTGTGGCAACACAGTAAAGCCCCCCCTGCCTGATGTGGATGAAATGCAGTCCATCATGACTCTGCATGTGAGAGAGAAAGAGAAAATGAGAGGGAGGGAGAGAGAGAAATGATTCACATTTTAAAATACCTTTATTAAAACAACAGACAAAACTCAAGTCATGATCACTTTTACAGAGCACTTACATACACACAGCTACTCTACACCATATAAGAAATTTAAGACAAAGAGAGGAAGAGAGAACAGTTGCTCTGTTCAGATTTCTTATATGAGGTTGGATTGCAGACCTGAATTTGTGCCCAATCAATGAACAGCCCAACTTGGCCAGTTTTGCTGCAGAACCAGCACAGACTTCCAGAAATATGTACATCCTGAATGCAGCCAAAAAGATGGAATGGTGGACATTCAAGTCCGCAACAGCGATACTAACACTCTGATATGATTCTCACTGAAAGGAATCGTTACCACCCAGAAATCAATACAAACATATATCATCACAAATCTATCGAATAATAATAATTTTAGCCAAGGCACCGCGGCACCGCGGAAAAAAAGTACATTACCATAACAACTGGAGCCTGGTCTCCACGCAAGGACGTCACCATCTCGTAGAATACATTGATGACGTCACTGGTCGCCTCGCCACGGACTGACGTTTCCTGTCAAGGGTCTTTTAAAATGGCAGGATCGCACATGCACATGAACTGGGAGTTTGAACACACACATCACCCACTGCTATATAAAAGCGCAGAGTGGTCATTTTACGCTAAACGGTAGCCGAAGGCAAAGGATACAGTCTTTATAGATGAGGTGATCGCCCTTGGATGACAAGATAAACACCTGGGAAATCATTCTTCCGCACCTGGTGAAACACATTACACAAAAACTGAAACACAAGGCATGCGTGATGGACAATATGCTTACGACGTGAAAAATGACGAACAATCATCTACATTGAACAGTTGGTACAAAATCCATCAGCGCTCAAGAGTGTGTCAAAAGCTTGGTGACACTGACATCTATGCTTGATGCGATGTTTCAGACCTGTCAACGTAACCATTAATTCAACAATTAACGTTACAAACTAACATTAGTCATTTGCTTAGGAACGATCAGATGCACAGTAACCAAACAACAAAACTAATGATATAGATCAGCCAGCTTTTAACATGGCATGATGTTATCTAGCCAGCCAGTTAAACTTGCATACAACTCATAGCCAAAGTGAATCGCTAGCTAGCACACTGCAAATAAAAACGGACTCATTACCCACCGGCATTTGTTCAATTTCAAAACTCTCGATAAAAACTTCAAACCTGTAGCGAAATTCCTGGCTCGAGATAATAAACTTTAACTTTTCATCAGTACACTTAGTTAAAAAAAACTGACGTTAGCAAGTAATAGCAAAAAAAAAAAAACACTGATCAAAAAATAATTGTCCCTTCCTCTTCTCCGTCGGTATGTTTGTTGACTGGGTTCAGCCACACTGGAATTGCATACCGCCACCTACCGTGCTGGAGTGGACCTAGCAATTCCCCGTGTGTGACGGGAATCTTATCACTCGCACTGCACAATAATGCACCGTCCGAATAACACACGCGTCGTCATCTCTCAAACACACACAGGTTATTACCCACACAGTCAGAACTCATATCACATTTTCGACCCGCACACTCACTGCTTAAAGATGTGTTCAGTTACCCAGTTCTCATTCCATCTTTCATGCTGTAAGACTCGGAATGGCCAAATGCAGTTTGAAGGCCACATAGCTGAATCTCCTTACTCTCTTCATCCCAAAGTGATGGCTATTTGGCTGCGATGGC
This sequence comes from Anguilla anguilla, assembly GCF_013347855.1. Taxonomy (NCBI): domain Eukaryota; kingdom Metazoa; phylum Chordata; class Actinopteri; order Anguilliformes; family Anguillidae; genus Anguilla; species Anguilla anguilla. The sequence continues at coordinate 54,454,211 of NC_049209.1, forward strand.
CACAATGACAGCGCACAGTCATCTCTGCAGGACCCTGATGTCTGTGCTGTCTAAGCACACAGCCTATTCAGTCTTCAGGGAAACTGCCGGACATTATCCATCACTGAAGGCACACATTTGCCCGTACTTGTTTACAGACGTACCAGGCACAATCCAGAAATGTTGTTGGCGGAGTGTTCATTCAACACAGAAGAATTTGGCCTCGCTGGTTGATGTGCAATCCCTGCCAGTGCAGGAAAACTGGCAGGGATTGCACATCATTTTTGACCAGATATAAGGTCTCATCCTGAGGACTACCTGTTCCAAGATCGCTCTTAGAGGATCACATCAGAAGAATAATCCACTCCAGCTGTCACCAGTCCACACACAACATTAGATTTAAAATAAAGCCCTCACACCAGCGGTCTATTAAGCTCCTCCCCTGGAACAATCAGGAGCATTGATTGGCCAAGTCGAATGTCGATCTGGCGCTAGTTTTCGCAGCGGCTGAGTTTTGAGGATACTCCAACACCAGTCAATAAGTAAGCTCACAGTTAAACGTTTCTTCGCGAAGTGTGACTTTGGGGTTACTGTATTTAAAAATAAATTCAAGCCATAAATGCCTTCATATAGCCCAGCTGTACTCAAAGTCCATTCCAATTGTTTGGATACCACTGGAAAAATGCACCATAAAGACAATAGCTGAGAAGGGTAAGTTAACTGCGGCCAAAATAATGAGTTTAGCTTGCGAATTAATCTCGGCGTTCGCAATTTAGCAACGGCTAATTACACAAGTAATTTAGCTATTTCCGGTATAATTCGCGAAACCTTGATTATTGAGTTCGGTAGCTGTGGATTTTGACCTAACTTGACATCACATTAGGCGACTGAGCTATTCCAATTCGAGCCATGTGGCTTGCTAACCATGCGTGTCGATGTATAGCCTAGTTAGACAAGTTAGCGTAGCTGATTGACTAAATAACATTTCATGTAACATTACCTAGATAGTAAGCACACTTAATTCAACAAACCATGTTACGTGGAGCTAAAATTAGCTAGAAAACGTGCACATTGTAGCCAGTTTGTACTTAAATTTGCAACAACTAGGCTACATGAACAAGTAACTAAGGAAGCGTGTATTTCAGCAATTCCCCTCGAAAACGAAAGTTGGCAGTGCTTCTGACTATTATTTAACGTCTCTGAACGGTAGCGCTGGCTTTCTTTTATTCAAAATTGTTTCGCGAACACGGTTAACATTACGTTTTAGCTGCCTACCAGGTGAATTTGATTAATAATCGCTCCCGAGTGAGCGTATGGAATAAGGAAATCAAAGAGGTTATGTTTGCTTGTAACATGGCGCGGACAACCTTTCTCAAATCCTCTAACGCCTGAAATTGCTTTGTGGTTTGAAGGTGGTCGGTGGCACAGCTTGCCGTTTAACGTTAGCTAGCGCGCGGTGCGACCCGAATCGAACTTTTGAGACAAAGAATTACGCGCGAGCAGCACGTGGGGCGAGATAATCGAGTCCAAAGGAAGTGTGTTTTGAGATTTCTATTGTACTATTCACACTACAGGACAGTGTGAAAAGTTTTTTTTTTTTTTTCTTTTCTAGGGGAAGACGCGTTTTATCAGTGTTAAATAAATTATAGCATTACTAATCGATAGCAGTTTAACAATATCCATTCATAGCCTACAGCTAGTTATGGCAGTTACCCACGTGTTACTTGAACCTATAACCTCTCCAAATGCAGGAGTAGTTTAGTACACTGCACTGTCACTGCATAATTTTTTTGTAAGCATACTGAGATCAGGGTAGGAAAACCCCGCACAAATTGAATTTCATTTGGAACAACCGCGGCTGCACAAATGTAAATGAATGAATGCGTATATATTAATTTAATATATATTTGTCCTCACATGCCATAGATAAATGTACCTCATATTTCGTACTTTTTCTTAGCATCCATATGTGATCGCCATGGTTTTTGATGTTATCTTTTTTGAAGTAAATTTCCTTAAAAACAAACATGGGTGAATCCCAGCTAATAGTAAGACTGTACATTAAAATGTGTTCTGTGTAAGAGTGTTCTCTCTGTGTGAGAGCCTTAAATCTGGGGTGAGCAGTTCCTTTCCTGCAGGGCCGGTGTGTGTTCAGGTTTTTTTGTCAGTGACTACACTGATCAGATTGGCTGAGCAATGAGATGTTTCATGGTGGGACACAGGAACACTCTTCATCTGGCATTCATGAACTTATCAAAAAAATGTGATGTGAATTACTAAATGACTGCTAGTAGCAGCGGCTGGCATTAAACGCAGAGAGTGATGTGGCTCGCCCACCCTGAGACTGTGAGGTGTTGCTCTCATGGAACTGGATTCCAGTGGTATGATGATGATTGTGATGAAGAATCGTTTTTTTGTGCGTCGCTTTGGATAAAAGCGTCTGCTAAATAAATGTAATGTAAAGAATGAACTTTGGTAATCCGGTTAAACACTTTCTCCAGGCGGCTTCCGCTACTTGCATCTCGCCCACACAGCCCCACAGCCCAACACATCTGCGCACAGGCACAGCTCTTACACAGGCACAGCTCTTACACAGGCACAGCTCTTACACAGGCAATGCCGGGCCCAGTCGCGGCACAGTCACCTGTGGGACTGCTGGCCTGCACAGCCTGTTTCTCAGCGTCGGCGCTGTTTGAGCAGGCAGATAAAAGCATCTGAAACGGCCCGTGGTTGTTTTAAAGAACCAGGTGAAAGTCTTATGTTTTTGAACAGATCTAATAAGCAGTCATGCCCATCAGTCATACATGCTGTCATACATGCATAAATGCACCGTGATTTGGCTGTAAAACCAGTGCATGGGATCGTGGGTGTACTATGCCAGCTCTCCATAGTTTGGAGATTCGGCACCTGCTGTCCTCTGGTTCAGTAATATTATAATTCGGGTTGCTGCCGTTCTGGGATATGAGCTAGCGTCATCTAGCACTTCAAACATCCGCTTCTCCGGCTCCAGCATCTTCGGAGATGCTGCTGTAACTGACGAATGAGGAGGACTTTCAGAGCAGCTGGTTCAACAACAATCAGTTCAGTTGAGCTCGTGCGTGGTGGGGCGGATGTGTCCTGACGTCACATGTCGCAGGTTCACGACATTGTTGTGAGAGGGGAGGCGATGACGCGCCTCGTCCGGAGTGGCTCCTCCGCTTTGCAGCAGTGGAGCGGCAGTATAGAAAAACATCACCACATATCGACCCGTAGTGAAAGACCGGCCGCGTTAATATTATTACTAGATACAGGATCGGTGTTCGAAAATGTTCCCCCGCAAGGTATACTACTTTGTTTTTTGCACGGGAGTCACTGTAGTTTATTAATAAGAGTAAAGCGGAGGGACTATTTGACCAGCGGAGGGATAGTAGCAGCTCCGCGGGGGGTGAATGGGCTGAAAAGCCATGTGCTTCTTTGTTTACAAAAACAGCGGCGGACGGAGAATCGGCCAAAGATGCTAGGATAATAATTTAGTTAGATGGGAATATACAAAGTGCGCGTGTAGTGTGGAGTCATACCAGCACCCGGTCAATAGCGTCGTAAGATATAAGTCCAACGACGAAAGAAAACAACGGTTTGTTGTCCGGTGGAGGGGCGCGAGCGGCTGGGCAGCGCGAGGCGAGTTGATTAATTCCACCGACGGCCTTTGACACAAGAACATATTTATGATTTTTTCTGTGGACTTTGGTTGGCCCGTCTGCGCATCACAAACTGTGCGGGCAGGTGTGGAACGAGGGGACCATAGTTTGGGATGAGTGACTCAAATTGACGCATCTGGCTAGCCCTGTTCCAGAGCCCTGTCGGTGCGGGATGCGAGGTGTACACAACAAAGAGATTTTGAAAAAGCGAAGGGGGACGTTGTCTAACCTTTCCTGTGAAGTAAGTTCTCTAATTTACTCACTTGTTCGCGATCTGTCTCAGAGTTTATCTGAACTCTGCTGCGCCAGGCTCTCGTGCCCCTTCGCGAGGGAAGTGTTCAGAAGCGAAAGTGAAATTGCTGAGAGATTTTGTTTGGGCTTTAACGTGTCTCGCATTTAGATACTGGCGCGGAGGAAGGACTGTTGTAACGGCATTTTTTGTCATTAACGGACGGTTTTAAACAGTCCCCAGCATCAGGAGGTTAACCTTAGTTGGGCACGTTAGAGTTAAAGGAGGTAATCGTTCGTGGGAGTTTCATTTTGATTTAGTTTCTGATCCAGCTAACGAGTTAAGATTTTTTTCCTCTTTTTTTAGTTGATTCAAGCGATTTTCAGGGGAGGGGCCAGCACCCCACCCCACTGCCCCATACATAAACGCCAAAAACTGCAGAGTTTGATTGTTTTAAACCCCACGATTTTATCTATCCTACACTTAATATTACTAGCGATTTTTATGTGGTAGAATATGGTGCGCTTTCATTTTAAACTGCATTTAAATGTAATAGCGCAGCCTCGCTACTGGGTGCGGGGGAGGGGGCAGGTCACGTGGGTGAAGGGTTTGTTTACAAGCGGCGCAAAGGGCGAATCAATACAAGCGAGTCAGTCGGGATCGCGCCGCGCACTCACTCAGAAACGCTGCGGCTGGATTTTCAGCAAAGGCCCACGCTTATCTCTCAGTTCCGTTATTATTTATTTTTGTGTAACATTTAATTTTTGTGTTATTTGCCGTGCCTCCCCCCCCCTGCAGTTTAACCCGTTGTTTGATCGCATCCAGTCATTTGCTCAAGCAGGGCAGGAGCCAACGGCTCAAACAGAGGGAGACGCCTGCTAGGTTCACTCGCCATATCCTGACAAACACCACTGGATTAAAAGATTAAATTAAACCTGCACGTACTTCCTTATAAGTTACTTGTTTTCCTTTTGCACGTTGTTTTTCCACTGCTATCTTGTACATGTTTATTCACCAGACGCTCTTTCCCGGAGAGAAACGCGGGTGTTGCAAGGTGCTAGTGCACATAGGGTTTGATGGAAACCGCTGTAGAAGGATGAACTAAAGACTGTGTGAAGTAGCCTTATGCTCTGTGAAATGTCTCCCTACAGCCCAGCTGTACAGATGGGTGCAAGGGGGACCTGCAGGAGAATGATGGCTGCGTCCAATCGGAGAGGGAGGCTGCCTGCTGCGACCAATCAGAAAGGGAGGGTGCTGGTTGGGACCAGTCGGAAAGGGTTGTGTAACCCAACGGGTGAGCATCATTGTTACCTCAGATCTGTGACATAGTTTCATCTCACACCTGCACCACAACACTCACCTGTACTACACCCCAGCACATAGCCCCTCACACCCGGAACACAGAGCTCCTCGCCAACACAGAGCTCCACACCCAGCACAGAGCTCCACACCCAACACAGAGCTCCACACCCAGCACAGAGCTCCACACCCAACACAGAGCCCCTCACCCAGCACAGAGCTCCACACCCAACACAGAGCCCCTCACCCCTGCACAGAACTCCTCACTCCATCACAGAGCCCCTCACCCAACACAGAGCTCCTCACACCTGGAACACAGAGCTCCACACCCTAGCACAGAGCTCCACACCAGCACAGAGCCCTATACCCCAGAACAGAGCCCCTCACACCTGGAACACAGAGCTCCACACCCTAGCACAGAGCTCCACACCAGCACAGAGCCATATACCCCAGCACAGAGCCCTACACCCCAGGACAGAGCCCCTCACACCTGGAACACAGAGCTCCACACCCCAGCACAGAGCTCCTCACCTCATCACAGAGCCCCTCACCCAACACAGAGCTCCTCACCCCAGCACATAATTCCACACCCCAGCACAGAATTCCACACCCCAGCACAGAGCTCCACTCCCCACCACAGAGCTCCACACCCCAGCACAGCACCCTACACCCCAGCACAGAGCTCCACACCCCAGCACAGAGCTCTTGACTGGATGGATCCTGCTGCAGGTGTATCTCTAGCCTGTTCTGACAGTGGTGGGCACTGTTTTGCTGGTAGAATCCAGGACTCGCTCTCTGTCTGCGGGGTCGAGCCCCTCAGCTTCATTCCCTCGCAGATAAAGCTCTTTCACAGCGAGCTTTGAGCTTCAGCGCCTGCCTTCTGAGATCAGGGCAGTGAACGCGAGGCTGCATAATATAACACACTTGCACGTGTGTTTGTGTGTGTTTGGCAGGTGTGAGGTGAGTGTGTGGTAAAGTCCTCACAGTGCAGGTAGAGGTGAGTGTGTGGTAAAGTCCTCACAGTGCAGGTAGAGGTGAGTGTGTGGTAAAGTCCTCACAGTGCAGGTAGAGGTGAGTGTGTGGTAAAGTCCTCATAGTGCAGGTAGAGGTGAGTGTGTGTTAAGTCCTCACAGTGCAGGTAGAGGTGAGTGTGTGGTAAAGTCCTCACAGTGCAGGTAGAGGTGAGTGTGTGGTAAAGTCCTCACAGTGCAGGTAGAGGTGAGTGTGTGGTAAAGTCCTCACAGTGCAGGTAAAGGTGAGTGTGTGGTAAAGTGCTTACAGTGCAGGTAGAGGTGAGTGTGTGGTAAGTCCTCACAGTGCAGGTAGAGGTGAGTGTGTGGTAAAGTGCTTACAGTGCAGGTAGAGGTGAGTGTGTGGTAAAGTGCTTACAGTGCAGGTAGAGGTGATACCCTGCCTACTGCAGTGTGGGCACTTCTCTCACACATCCTACCCTGAGCGTCATGTCCACGTCCCGCTGAAGTTTTTTTTTTTTGCGTTTCCATTTGCGTTTCCATTTGTTTGATGCCTGAATCTGCAGAGTGTTGTTTTAGCTGTTTTGTGTGATGGTCTGTAGAGTGTTGCTGTGTGTTAAGGCTGGCCTCTGCGTCTCCAAAGTGCTGTTTGTGCAGGTAGCCGAATCATGGATCCTACTGCAAAACCAGCACTTCACGACACACAGAGTGCACTGTGCGCCTGTATCTCCACTGACCACCAGAGGGAGCTAAACTCAAGCTGCCTGCCTGAGAGCTCCACTGCACAGCCTGCGCTGCACTTCACGCATCTGACCAGAAGGGGGAGCAGAAGCTGCTGTTCTACTTCCCATGTGTGTCTGTTATGAGTAGAGCATGGCTGGGGAACCATTTTGGAATTTGTGTGTGTATGAGAGGCACATCCCCGGTTGCTGTGTGTGTGTGTGTGTGCGCGCGTGTGCGCGTGCGTGTGTGCGTGTGCGCGTATGAGAGGCACGTCCCCGGTTGCAGTCTGTGTGTGTGTGTGTGCGCGCGCGCGCGCTTGTGCGTGTGTGTATCAGAGGCACATCCCCGGTTGCTGTCAGTGCGTGTGTGTATGCGTGTGTGTGTGTGTGTGTGAGAGGCACATCCCTGGTTGCAGTCAGCTTTGCTGGGGGGCAGTCAGCTTGCGCGTCAGGGCCGCTGTGCAAACCCATGCAAAACTGACAGCGGCTGGAGCTAATCATCTGCCTGCATTCACCCGGAAACCCCGCCTCTTTAGTGAAGTCCTGCAGGTCCTGACTGACTGTGTGGACAGGCCTGGTTCCAGCACAGCTTTCACAACACTGCCAATCACAAGTATTAACCAATGGGAAAGGACTAGCTGGTGTTGAGAGGCGGAGACTTGGGCAATTGCCGGCAATCCCAGAGGGCATTGCACTTGTCTCGGTCTGACAGTGCCGGTGCAGCGCTGCTCCTGGCTTGGTGGACAGGAAGTCACGTGTCTTGAACAGGAAGGGGCGTGGTCGCAGAAGAAATGGCCATTGCTTTAGTGCAGTGGTGCTGAGTGAGTGAATGAGCGGAGCTCAGAGAGGAGTGAGAGTGTTAGGGGCTCTAGCTTGGTGACAGGAAGTGGTGGCATCAGTACTGGAGGTAGATATAAAGTTAATTTAAAAGCATTTCTGTGCGTCTGTAATGTGTGAGGACCCCTGCTGTGGAAATGCTCCTTTGTGTGGTGGTCCTGAGTTGGAGCTTAACATTGACATTGGCCTCATGCATGCTCATTTGTGATTTGAGCATGTGACCTTGCCAGCTCCTCTGATTGGTGGATGTTGGGTGTGCTAGCTTGCATGTGATTGGTGAATGTGATCTTTGCAGGCTCGTCTGTGATTGGTGGATGTGGTCCCTGTGTACTCCTCTGTGATTGGTGGAGTTGATGGAAGAGGTGACCATGTTGCCCACGGTGATGTCAGAAACTCCTCCAGATCAGTACAGGTGGGTTCAGGTGTGCAGGGAGGTATGTTTGATCCCAGACTGCGTGCGTGCGTGCGTGCGTGCGTGCGTGCGCGCGTGCGCGCGTGCGCGTGGGTAGAGCGAGAGAGCTCCAGTGTTTCGGCTTGCAGTGCTACAGTTCCCCAGTGTGAAGAACAGCTCAGCCTCTAATCAGCCTCTAAATAGCTTCTAATCAGCCTCTAATAAGCCTGTAATGAGCCTCTAAGGAGCCTCTGATGCGTTTCCTCTCTCCAGACGGATCTGAACTCAGTCGCTGCTTTTGGGTTTCAGTCTGTCCCTCTGTCCTGTTCTCTCTCTCCTCAAGTGCCAATAAAGACCTCATTTTCAGTATTTCCTTGTTATGTCTTGTATTTTTTAAAAATGTTCTCTGGCTGTAATGAATGCTGGGAGAAAGTGTTACCTGTCTGTCTGTCTGTCTGTCTGTCTGTCTGTCTGTCTGTCTGTCTGTCTGTCTGTGTGTGTGTGAGTGTGTCTGTGCGTGTCTGTGCATGTCTGTCTGTGTGTGAGTGAGTGTGTGTGTCTGTGTGTCTGTGCGTGTGTGTGTGTGTGTGTCTGTGCATGTCTGTGTGTGTGAGTGAGTGAGTGTGTGTGTCTGTGTGAGTGAGTGAGTGTGTGTGTGTGAGTGTGTCTGTGCATGTCTGTGTGTGTGAGTGTGAGTGAGTGAGAGTGTGTGTGTGAGTGTGTCTGTGCATGTCTGTGTGTGTGTGTGTGTGTGTGTGTGTGAGTGTGTGAGTGTGTGAGTGAGTGAGTGAGTGTGTCTGTGTGAGTGAGTGAGTGAGTGTGTCTGTGTGAGTGTGTGTGTGAGTGTGTGTGTGAGTGTGTGTGTGTGTCTGTGTGTGTGTGTGAGTGAGTGAGTGTGTGTGTGAGTGAGTGTGTGTGTGTGAGTGTGTCTGTGCATGTCTGCGTGTGTGTGAGTGAGTGTGTGTGTGTGTCTGTGCATGTCTGTGTGTGTGTGTGTGTGTGTGTGTGTGTGTGAGTGAGTGTGTGTGTGTGAGTGAGTGAGTGTGTGTGTCTGTGTGAGTGATTGAGTGTGTGTGTGTGTGTGAGTGTGTCTGTGTGAGTGTGTGTGTGTGTGTGTGAGTGTTGATCACAGATGTCTGATGATGGAATGTATGTTCTCCAGGAATGTGTGGTTTTGGTCAGGGCGAGCCCCAACGGGTCGTATTATTACCGCCATTATCGCTGCTGCTGCGGTTTCCGCCCGGCTGCCATGTTTAGCGCATTTCTGGCATTCCTGTGCTACCTGGCGACACCTGGTCCAGCACATCGCCCGCCTCCCAGCCCGGGACCTGGGAACCTTTTCTGGAACCCAGGAACTTTTTGGTTTTCCACCTCCAGGAACCCAAGCCCATTTTGGTTCTGGGGGCTGGTCCCTATCCCCCTTTTTACTCCCTGCTCACGAGAGAGTACTTTTTGGTGGTCCACAAACTTGGGGTGGATCTTGATGTACTGAACATCACTGATTGGTCAAACACGATGATGGTGATGTCTGACTAGGCTGCTTTTCAAATGCCACCAACTTGGCACACGTGTGTTTTGTCATCATATTAGTTCTAGTGGGAAAGGGCTATAATGAGCCAGCCTGGTTCCAGCTCTACAGTGGGAAAGGGCTATAATGAGCCAGCCTGGTTCAGCTCTACAGTGGGAAAGGGCTATAATGAGCCAACCTGGTTCAGCTCTACAGTGGGAAAGGGCTATAATGAGCCAGACTGGTTCAGCTCTACAGTGGGGAAGCGGTATAAGGAGCCAGACTGGTTCCAGTCATTGGGAAGGTTTTACGTTTGTACTGGTAATAAACATTTTGTGACTGTAACCGGCAAAGGTGAAAGGTTAGCAGGTTACTGCTGGGCTCAGTGTTGAGATCCTGAGGTCTTTGGAAGCCCTGTGTCCTGCTGCGATGTGCAGGGTCGCTGAAAAGAAGGCTGCCCTGAAAGGTATAAAATATCAAAGTTAATGAACCCCCCCGCCCCCACAACTTTGTTAAAAATGCATGGCAAACTGTAACCTCAAAAACTATTTTAAAAGATTATTTTTATAGTTCTAAAATGAAAGCATAATTTTATTAATATTTGTGGATAATTTTTCTTACTGTCTTAAACACATCCAGTTTTGTAATATTTGAATATCGTGTCAGTTTTAGTAGTGTTTGTGAAACCCTGTGCCAGGTTCACAGGTTAGTGGAATGCTGGTCATGAGCACGCAGATCAGTCCTCTCCAAGGAAATGTTACAGTCCAGAACTGCGATTTACAAGACTGTCCTCTGTCAGAAACACCATCGCTGTATACCTTGGCGATTCGCTATTTATATTTTAATAATACAAGTAGGTGGACTTCGACATGAATTTTTCCAAAAAAAATAATAAATGCTAGAATAATGCAGTATCAATCAGTATTTTTTATGATGATTTGGATTTTGTGACCCAAAAACGGAGATTTCTCATTTATTTATTCTAGTTAGGGCCAGTCGGTGGTCAGATATGAACACGTGTCTGTCATTGCAAGTGAGAACTAGATGTGAATGCGAGAATGCATGTTTTACCGCGTGCAAGAGCAGTTAAGTCTGCCCGCCTCGTATGATTAAGCATGCTTTCTTTGCGGAGGTTTATAATCAAGGGTTAAAAACTGCTTTTGTACATCTTGTTCTGTAGTTAACAAAATACAGTGTTGGCTCGCCTCGCAGCCAGCTGCGTGCAGGCGCGGAGAAGACAGCTGTTTCTTTTGACGAAAGGGCTTAATTTCGCAGTTCTGCTTTTGAGTTTGCAGGAGTTACCTATTATCGCACTGTCCCACGCGCGAAAAAATGCTTTGAGAAAGCGCGACTGAAGTCAGATTTATCTCAAGTCAAAAATAGTTTTCTCCATGACTGTGGGTCCTAGGACACGTACAATGTTCTTGGCTACTGTAATATTCTGTGAAGATGCATTTGGCAACAACATCAGACCCGCTAATTGGTCACCAGGATAATTACAGGGAGGCATATTTCAACAACTTTATGTTGTACCGAATTAGTAATCATGCAATCATCAGGTGACTTTATTTAAATAGATTTTTTTTAAAACACGAGGAAGACCATTCCTTTTTGTATATTTTTGTCCAGTTCTCCTCACAGCGAGTTTTGTCTCTATGTTTTACAGCAGATAATTTTTCTTTGAAGTTTAACGGTCATCATTCAGCCGTACGGCCTACGGCTAATAAACCGCTCGCGCTTTTTGCTTTTCGTCACGCTCAGAAGACATGGGCGTAACGCGGGGGGTCGAACAAACGCAGCCAATCGCAAACCGGCTGCCAGTTGATTGACAGCGGGCTATTTATTTATCTCATTGTCCCCCTCGGTACCTGTCATAAAGGGGACCATGCGCGCACAGGTGAGTAGCGGCAAGGGGCCATTAAAAATCTTATAATAATTATTGTCTTCAATGTTGTTACAACTGTGTTAGTCGGGATAATCTTGAGTGAATATTGGGTAATAGGCTTTTGTGAACTTGAATCAGACTTTTTTTACTAACTTAAAATCTGTAACTTATTAATTATAACGGAGACCTTGGAAGACAGCAACTAACAAATCTACTCGTCATCACTTGACCATAATAATCACTATTCTTTGACTGATTATTTGAAAACTTCATATTTATTTTTTGTAAGTACCCGCCGTCTTGGCCAAGGTTGCTTTGGTTTATTCCAGCGTTTGTTTGCTTGTTTAAGATTTATTTGCACTTGCATGTAAGTTACCTATAATCACACATTTTCAAAAAGAAACATACTATTTTATTTAATAAATGATATATAGATGGTTTACTCTATTATATGTTTTATATGTGATGTAAATGTGCTGTGGTTTGGGAGAAATTCAGGGCTGGTTTTTTTTCCCGGTAGCAGTCTGTCAGTTTGCCTGCAATTGTAAAACTCCAGGTTATTGGCCTGCTGGGCCTGGTTAAGTAGCCACTCTCATTACAGAAATTTGGGGCTGGGGTTCCGGGGCGGGGGGGGGGGGGGTTTGGGGGGCCGTTCACCAGATGTGTGTAGTAAAAAAAAAAAAGAAATTTTTTAAAGGAAGGGGTCCTTTGATCAACACAGAGAGCAGAGAGAGGGAGGGAGCGAGGGAAGGAAGGAGGGAGAGGAAAAGACATGGAGAGTTACAGCTGGGGCAGCCTGTGATTGGTTGGAATCGTCGCTGCGTACTGTTGGACGATACTGTTT